>NC_092257.1:18560412-18625412 GCF_036320965.1 Panulirus ornatus | reverse complement strand
ACACGGACGACTCGAGGCTCCTGTAGGTGCTCTGCCGCGCTTAATTAATCGTCGTGTTGCTGGGCGGCGGCTCCGGCGGTGCTCCTCTACCTGAGTGTCCATTGCCGAGCCACATGACACGATCCTTAGCTGTGCCCCAGGGGCGGGTGTTGGGACCACGCCCATTACACCCGTCCACCGCCCATCTTCATCACCTCCTCCTCCTCCTCCTCCTCCTCCTCCTGTACCACCCCGCTCCTTCCCCTCCTCCTTCGTCCATCGTTCAGTTCCCTCCTCCCTTCTCCTCTCCCTCCTCTTGTAACCTCCACCCGTGGGTGGAGTTTACCACATGAAGGCCCCGGACTGTGTTGTAGCAACAACCTCCTCCCACCCCCGACCCTCACACTACAACATGGCTACTGTGCTTCCCTCCTTATCTCTCGCCTTGTACTTTACACTTATGTGACTCCTCCTTCTTAATGACCCTTCCCTTGAAAGTATATAAGTAAAAACCATCGTCCACCATTTGCGGGTAATTCTTTCAAGTGGCCTGACGAGTGTGAGTGACTCCCCAAAATGATTAGTGTGTGGATCATGTCACATGTAGGTCACTCCAGGTCATTGTTGCCCACATACACACACACACACACACACACACACACACACACACACACACACACACACACACACACACTCTAACCCCAAGCAGATTCGCTACCAATCCTTGGACTAAGTCTAGCACGGGCGGGCGTGGGCGGGCGTGGGCGCCCATAATGCAGACGGGCGGGTGCATCTTTTATACGCATCAGCAGCATGTTTGTAGCATTACACGCGAGATGCTCCTACCAGACAGACGGTGACCCCCACCAACCAACTCCTCCCCTCCTTCCCTCCCACAGCAACCCCAACACCCCTCCCTCTCCCCTCCCTCAGTAACCCCACCCCCACCTGACCCCTTCCTTCAACCTCCCTCAACCCCCACCTGATCCCTCCCTCAGCAACCTCATACCCACCTGATCCCTCACTCAACAACCCCACACCCACCTGATCCCTCCCTTAGCAATCTCACCCCCCACCTGATCCCTCACTCAGCAACCTCACCCCCCACCTGATCCCTCCCTCAGCAACCTCATACCCACCTGATCCCTCCCTCAACAACCCCACACCCACCTGATCCCTCACTCAGCAACCTCACCCCCACCTGATCCCTCCCTTAGCAATCTCACCCCCACATGATCCCCTCCCTCTGCAACTCCACCCTCACCAGACCCCCCTCCCTCCCTCCCTCCCTCAGCGGTTCCACTCCCCACCTTCCACTCTCACCACCTGGCCCTCCCTCACCCCACTTCTAAGCCCCTTCCCTCGTGTGGAAGATCATACTCCACCATTAATGTAAATGTAGTCGTCACTTATGTATTTTTTACTCCATTTACACATGTTACTTTTCTCGTGTACTCTGATGTAACTCAAGGCTTATCAGTACTCATTCATTTCCCTTCGTTTATCATTCGTTGATCCTCTATTCTTTAATAGAATGTTATCTTCTTGTGAGACAAGACGTGGCATCTTGCCCGGGGTAAGCGCTCTGAAGCAGTTCATCTTCTTCGTAGAGATTATCTGTTTCTGTGAACGTGTGAGTAGAGTACGGATGGTGGAGTAACCAACACTTGGCTAGAATGAATGGCACAGATCTCGTGCGTTCTTGGCTGCACCACTATACGCATGGCTCGGGATTAGGAAGGTGGGAGAGAAAGGGGATTTGGTTTGTTGCTCTGTGAACCGCATGGCTCAGGCTTGAAGGGGATTCCGTTCGTTGCCTTAGGAACGTAGTCATCCCTCTGCTGTTATACAGGAGGAAGCTGCACTTGGTCATACAGGAGGAAGCTGCACTTGGTTATACAGGAGGAAGCTGCACTTGGTCATACACGAGGAAGCTGCACTTGGTCATACAGGAGGAAGCTGCACTTGGTCATACACGAGGAAGCTGCACTTGGTCATACAGGAGGAAGCTGCACTTGATCATACAGGAGGAAGCTGCACTTGGTCATACACGAGGAAGCTGCACTTGGTCATACACGAGGAAGCTGCACTTGGTTATACAGGAGGAAGCTGCACTTGGTCATACAGGAGGAAGCTGCACTTGGTCATACAGGAGGAAGCTGCACTTGGTTATACAGGAGGAAGCTGCACTTGGTCATACAGGAGGAAGCTGCACTTGGTCATACACGAGGAAGCTGCACTTGGTCATACAGGAGGAAGCTGCACTTGGTCATACAGGAGGAAGCTGCACTTGGTCATACAGGAGGAAGCTGCACTTGGTCATACAGGAGGAAGCTGCACTTGGTCATACAGGAGGAAGCTGCACTTGGTTATACAGGAGGAAGCTGCACTTGGTCATATAGGAGGAAGCTGCACTTGGTTATACAGGAGGAAGGTGCAGTTGTACTGAATGACTGTAGAAGAAGATTGGAAGAGAAACGTTTAGTAAGTATATTCTACACAATGCAGGTTAGGGGTCTATGCTCTCTATGGCAGAGAGGCTAAATGTAAAGCTAAATTGAAAAGACTGTCGATAAATACGATTCATAATATACTAAACTGATAGATAAAATGTTCACAATTATTTCTGGGGTCGTGTATAGACCTTGCAGATGATGTGCATGCAACAATGTTGCTTTGTATGAGGAACTTCTGTCTTGAGCAGACAGCAAGGAAGTGATGAGCCTTGGGGAGATTTTTTAACCCCACCCCAACGTTAATTAGGATCTCTTGACCGATGACCGTAAGGGTAACGAGACTAGATGATATGGCTGAAGATTATCACTTTGTTTACATCGACTGATATGAGGCCCCAGGAGAGGTTAGCAGCATTTTAGATCTATGTTATATCCCACAAGCAGACATCTAATTCGCTCATGGGATATCAGTGACACTAGGTATGGAACAGCGATTATAACATTGTATACCTTATTGTAAACCTACCATTTCGATTTCCAAAGATAACATTATAATGATCCTAAATTCTCGATGAGCAGACCTCTCGCCAAAATCCAGCAGGACTCTGGTAAACGTGAACTGGATGAGAAACCCTTGAGTGACGTGGGGCCCACAGCTGGCAAGATGTGGAGTAACTTTAGAAGTGAAATGCTTCCCTCTGAGTGAATGAGAGGCAGACGACGGAGACCTTACTTAAGAATAGACTTCTTAGAAATTTCCTCTGTAAGTCCACGATTTACATTAACTGCCCCATCGTCTGTCACATTGACAGTTTATATGCTAGTTCTCATCCAGTTGTTTGTGTGCTTTTCTAACTATTACCTCACTAGTCGGTGAGTTTCTGACATCTTCCACTACCACAAACAACCTCGAGAGGACCCAGTGGTCTATTGCAGTCTGAATTCTGAAGTGTTCCCTTTGCGTTCCTAGAAATGTGGAAGGCGGGTTAGATAAAGCATGAAAGAAATACGTGCGAGGGTATCCGAATGAAGTGGCAACCAAAATGGCCATGAGCTATGTGGCTTCTCAAGGTTTTGATAATAGTTCCTGCCGTCTTTTGAGACGAGGGTGGGCGAGGGTCTTCTGCTGTACTATCATCCTGTTTCTGCCACAAGATAATGTCCTCAGGTAACCTCATCATGAACCATCAGGTTTCCTTTGCTCTGTCCTTACCAAGCGCTCCACGCCGACACACTTCCTCTCTCCCCTCCTCCTCCTCTCTCTCTCTCTCTCCTCTCCCCTCCACCCCAGACCACACAGGACTTCACCATGCCCACCCACTCCTCCATCCACACACGCCTCCCACCCACACACGCCCCCTACCCACACATGTCCCCAACCCACACACGACCCTCACCATCATACAATTTTCACGTGTTTCACGGGGCGGCCTCTTCCTTCTCCTTCTTCCGTTATATGACCCTCTGCCTGACCTACGCCTGGCCAGGAGAAGGGGGAGCTGGCGTAGCTGGCAGAGGAGACAGAGAGAGAGAGAGAGAGAGAGAGAGAGAGAGAGAGAGAGAGAGAGAGAGAGAGAGAGTTACACAGATACACAAACCACGCAGACCACTCAAGGTCCATGCAAGGTGGTCTGGCCTTAACACTCCTTAAAAAAAGATGCAGAGAGAGAGAGAGAGAGAGAGAGAGAGAGAGAGAGTAAAAGAGAGAGAGGATATAATCTGGACTGTGCCCCATGCTGTCTTTTATTGTCACATCCACAAATCCTTGACTCTTTTCGAGTGACTCCCACAGCCCCGAGGCTGCGCCACAATCAGAAGCAGGATAAGTCATGACCTAACTTGGGACACCAAGTCCGTCGACGAGGGTGTACCCCTCCCTCCCTCCCCCTCCGTCGTCGAGTGATGGTGGTAGGACACAGCCTTAACGAAGGTGTAGTCCGGTAGTAACCTCAGTGTCATGTAATCAAATACCTCTCTATCGATATCTATCTATCTTGTGTAGTCAATTACCCGTCTATATCTGTCTATCTTGTGTAGTCAATTACCCGTCTATATCTGTCTATCTTGTGTAGTCAATTACCCGTCTATATCTGTCTATCTTGCATAGTCAATTACCCGTCTATATCTATCTATCTCACATTGTCAAATACCCGTCTGTATCTATCTATCTTGCGTAGCCGATTACCCATGTATATCCATCTGTCTATCTATCTATCTTGCATCATTTGGCTCTTTCATCTACTCCTTTCCTTTGAAAAGCAATACAGAAAGGGAGGATTTCCATTCCCACCCACCCACAGCTCCCGTCCCTCACCTACGTATCATTAACAACACACCGGACGTACCCACAGAGAAACACCAGTCACCGCTATTGCCAACACCTCTACCAACACCACTACCACCACTACCACCACGATCCTGGAAGCAGATATTTCTGGTTCGTCTCCAACCACCTCTTTCCCTGAACAACAGACCCCTCTCACGTATTCATTATCTCATTGAAAAAAAAACGTTTCAGTTTTAGGAATGCGATTTTAAAGTACGTACGTGTGTGTGTGTGTGTGTGTGTGTGTGTGTGTGTGTGTCTGTGTGTCTTGCCTCATTAGTGATGGTGATTGGGCTGTTGTACCACGTCCTGGAGCAACAGGCTGAGTGTAGGATGATCAGTGTGTCAACAGCATTACATACACCCTCCCCTGCACTCGTAAGGTAATTGGGTGTAGATATCTCGGGAGGCGGGCGGCGGCTAGGCTACACTGACCCCGCGTGGGTCTGCGGCAGTCAACAACTAGATCGATCAAAGAAATGATAACACAGATCAGCTATGACGCAAGGGCACCGCCCTTGGCCCGAAGATAGACAGGTCTCTCAGAATGTAACACTGGGAGACATGTGGTGTGATGATATTAACATTATTTCTTATGATGAATACCAAATATAGACTGATGATTATTTTGGTTTTATGATAAATATATAGACTGATATCTATTTTAATTTTATGATGAATACAATATATAGACTGATATCTATTTTAATTTTATGATAGATACAATATATAGACTGATATCTATTTTAATTTTATGATGAATACAATATATAGACTGATATCTATTTTAATTTTATGATGAATACAATATATAGACTGATATCTATTTTAATTTTATGATGAATACAATATATAGACTGATATCTATTTTAATTTTATGATGAATACAATATATAGACTGATATCTATTTTAATTTTATGATGAATACAATATATAGACTGATATCTATTTTAATTTTATGATGAATACAATATATAGACTGATATCTATTTTAATTTTATGATGAATACAATATATAGACTGATATCTATTTTAATTTTATGATGAATACAATATATAGACTGATATCTATTTTAATTTTATGATGAATACAATATATAGACTGATATCTATTTTAATTTTATGATGAATACAATATATAGACTGATATCTATTTTAATTTTATGATGAATACAATATATAGACTGATATCTATTTTAATTTTATGATGAATACAATATATAGACTGATATCTATTTTAATTTTATGATGAATACAATATATAGACTGATATCTATTTTAATTTTATGATGAATACAATATATAGACTGATATCTATTTTAATTTTATGATGAATACAATATATAGACTGATATCTATTTTAATTTTATGATGAATACAATATATAGACTGATATCTATTTTAATTTTATGATGAATACAATATATAGACTGATATCTATTTTAATTTTATGATGAATACAATATATAGACTGATATCTATTTTAATTTTATGATGAATACAATATATAGACTGATATCTATTTTAATTTTATGATGAATACAATATATAGACTGATATCTATTTTAATTTTATGATGAATACAATATATAGACTGATATCTATTTTAATTTTATGATGAATACAATATATAGACTGATATCTATTTTAATTTTATGATGAATACAATATATAGACTGATATCTATTTTAATTTTATGATGAATACAATATATAGACTGATATCTATTTTAATTTTATGATGAATACAATATATAGACTGATATCTATTTTAATTTTATGATGAATACAATATATAGACTGATATCTATTTTAATTTTATGATGAATACAATATATAGACTGATATCTATTTTAATTTTATGATGAATACAATATATAGACTGATATCTATTTTAATTTTATGATGAATACAATATATAGACTGATATCTATTTTAATTTTATGATGAATACAATATATAGACTGATATCTATTTTAATTTTATGATGAATACAATATATAGACTGATATCTATTTTAATTTTATGATGAATACAATATATAGACTGATATCTATTTTAATTTTATGATGAATACAATATATAGACTGATATCTATTTTAATTTTATGATGAATACAATATATAGACTGATATCTATTTTAATTTTATGATGAATACAATATATAGACTGATATCTATTTTAATTTTATGATGAATACAATATATAGACTGATATCTATTTTAATTTTATGATGAATACAATATATAGACTGATATCTATTTTAATTTTATGATGAATACAATATATAGACTGATATCTATTTTAATTTTATGATGAATACAATATATAGACTGATATCTATTTTAATTTTATGATGAATACAATATATAGACTGATATCTATTTTAATTTTATGATGAATACAATATATAGACTGATATCTATTTTAATTTTATGATGAATACAATATATAGACTGATATCTATTTTAATTTTATGATGAATACAATATATAGACTGATATCTATTTTAATTTTATGATGAATACAATATATAGACTGATATCTATTTTAATTTTATGATGAATACAATATATAGACTGATATCTATTTTAATTTTATGATGAATACAATATATAGACTGATATCTATTTTAATTTTATGATGAATACAATATATAGACTGATATCTATTTTAATTTTATGATGAATACAATATATAGACTGATATCTATTTTAATTTTATGATGAATACAATATATAGACTGATATCTATTTTAATTTTATGATGAATACAATATATAGACTGATATCTATTTTAATTTTATGATGAATACAATATATAGACTGATATCTATTTTAATTTTATGATGAATACAATATATAGACTGATATCTATTTTAATTTTATGATGAATACAATATATAGACTGATATCTATTTTAATTTTATGATGAATACAATATATAGACTGATATCTATTTTAATTTTATGATGAATACAATATATAGACTGATATCTATTTTAATTTTATGATGAATACAATATATAGACTGATATCTATTTTAATTTTATGATGAATACAATATATAGACTGATATCTATTTTAATTTTATGATGAATACAATATATAGACTGATATCTATTTTAATTTTATGATGAATACAATATATAGACTGATATCTATTTTAATTTTATGATGAATACAATATATAGACTGATATCTATTTTAATTTTATGATGAATACAATATATAGACTGATATCTATTTTAATTTTATGATGAATACAATATATAGACTGATATGAGAGCCATTAGGGTGGCAGGACTTGGTGAGTCCCCGGGTTCTCCTCCCTTCTCCCTCCCCCACCTCACCCCTCTCTCTCTCTCTCTCTCTCCCTCCCTTCCTCCTAACACCCCAACCACAACCCACCCCTCTCCAGCCAGCCCCCCCAGCCTACCGTATAAGGTCAGGTAGGGTTGAGAGCGGAGGGAGGTGCGCAAACCTTCCCACACCCACAGCAAACTGACCCTGCTTATCAGGCTCATCCACGTATCGCCTCCCTCCTTTTTTTTTTTTCGTCTTTTTTTTTTTTCCTTTTTTACGGTGGGCTGGGAAGACGAAGTGGTGTTTTTTTTTCCAGGCCGTATAATGTTTGACCTGAGACTTAGAGTCGTGGATGATTTATGATGGTCAGAAGTGGGTCTTTGTGATGTGGGGAGAGAAGGAAGGTCTCTGTCTGCTAGCTGGAGGTTAGTCTGTGGGGATGGTCTATCGGCTATTTGGACCCTGTTCTGCAGGGGATGGTCCGTCTACCATCTGGGAGTAGATCTGTAGGGAAGGTATGTGTCTGCTGACTGCAGACCTGTCTTCTTGTGCCGAGCCCAATGGTATGCTATGGTTAGTCGAGAGTTCAACGTATAATGACATATCTGTTAGCTGTTCTCTACCTCAGCAAGGCTACGCCAGAAACAGAAACAGACGATCGAGTCTCAGAGAGAAAGAGGGAAAATCCACTTGGCCCCCAATCCTCTCTGTCATATGGAAAGTGATAATACTGAAGGAGAGGATTTCCAGACACTCTACGTTTTCGCCCTTCTTTTCCACGCAGGAGATACCGGAGTATAGTCTTTTCTGTCCCTAGGGATAGCATGGTAAATGTATAAAGTAATTATATATATAATGACCTGGGCCAGGTGAGGATATTCCCTCAAAGGCCCAGTCCTCTGTTCTTAACGCTACCTCGCTAACGCGGGAAATGGCGAGTAGTATGAAAGTATGAATATACAACGTAATCTATAATATATAATGGAACTCCTGGAGGTTACATTTGGCAAAGGGTTGGTAATTATTTACATTATGGTTGAGGAGAATATTTGTACGACTAGATATAAAGAGACGAAGCATTTGATTGATAGGATGGGTGAGTGAGGGGTATCTAGGTGTGGAGGAGGTGGAGGTGAGTATGGTTGGGTACAGCAGGTCGACAGAGGAAGGTGTAACAGGAGGGCCCGAGTGGGGCCCAGGGATCCAGGGGGGCCCCTCGTCTCTCGTCTGACAAGGGGGTTGAGGTAGAAGGACAACACTGATGATACCTTGTATCAGTGTGTATTTGGGAATGAGATGGATGGTATACAGGAGACAGTGGCGTGGATGACGATAGACAGGGGGATGGCGGGGTATACATCCCCCATGGATGCATGTGGAATTGGTTTACCTAAACGCGTGACTGTTGGTTTACCCGTGTGTCTCACACGAAAGTAACTACGGGTTTACATCACTGCACCTGCGCGTCTCATACATTTTTTTTTATGCTTAACTGAATACCTTGATCAAGGCCATCTCATAACGATATATATATATATATATATATATATATATATATATATATATATATATATATATATATATATATATGTGTGTGTGTGTGTGTGTGTGTGTGTGTGTGTGTGTGTGTGTGCGCGCGCCCTAGCCCAAGCCAGGTACTTTGTTAATCGACCAGCCCTTAGGGAAGGATGAACAGCTGGATGAACTGTGAACCGACTGCCGGAACCTGGACTCGTCCCTATGCAGGCTGGACTCCGGGCGGCCCGTAAATGCTAACCGCTACACCACAGCAAGTTCACATTGTACTATGATACGAGACAACACGCCTATTACAGTATATGAGGGAGCTTTTGGAACAATGAGGTAACTACATATGAGGGAATATCTTGTTAGATGTAATCTGTTTACATGTTTAGTCGCGGAGCTGGTATAACATGAGTGCTCTCTAGGTAGACAAAGAGAGCTGGTGAGAGAGGAGGTGAGAGGTGTGGCGTCTGTCTGTGTGTGACGTATGCTGACTCTGTGCTAAGCTTTAAAGGTAAACTAACAATTGTGTTTGTCATACTGGGCTGTGTTGAGGGAAGAGAGTGGGCGGGGTAGTGGGTGGAGACGTAGCGGAGGAGTCGGGGTGTGTGTGTGTGTGTGTGTATGTAGTGGATGTAGGCGAGGCGGAGGAGTAGGAGTGTATGTAGTGGGTGGAATCGGAGGCGGAGGAGTGGGGATGTAGTGGGTGGATGAGAGGATGTGTGTGTTATGATGAATATATTAATCTTCATGAATGAACAACTGGCAGATGCCAAGACTATATAGTGCACATGTACCAGAAACCATGGGACTATGCAGGGGATAATGGAACTGTGGAATAGACATTCTAAGGTGGAAGTTGATATACGTACGCCTTACTGTTCACTGATGCGGGTGACAGTGGCTGGGATGGGGCCGTTCGTGCTAGTGGTCAGTGTGAGCCTCGGCCACGGCTGGATGTGGTTACAGGCTGCTGGTAGCGGCAAAACACTGAGTGACATGGGTGAGAAGGTGCAGCTTGGAGGACGAGGTGGCGAGGTGGCGCTTCATCCCGAACTGTCGGATGGGGGTTCGATTGAAGTGGATGGAGATGGGGATGGGGGTAGAGCGAGGAGGTGTGGGTGTTTGACTGGGTGGAGGCGGGTTAGGGATGTGGATATGTAGTGGTAAAGGTGGAGTAATGATGTGGATATGTAGTAGATGGAGGTTGGTCGTACTGGAGGTAGATAGGGCAGGTTGGGTTAATGTGAAGGAGAGTGTAGATGGATGGAAGCGTAGATTGGATGAGTGTACTCATGTAAGTACAACTGGGGTGGAGTAGATGGAGGAATGTGACATAGTCTACGGAGGGTGTAGTGGAGCAGAGGAGGTGGCGGTTGTGAAAATGATTGCTGTAATACAGTAGGTGGTGATTATGACTGACGGTGGAGCTTCTCACCAACACTGAGGGTGTGGCTATGATTGATGGCGCACTGGTGTTGGTGATGGTAGTGGTGGAGCCTCACACCAACACTCCACAATCTCCATACCCACCAACACTACATTCGATATAGCTGTTGTTCCCAGTAACAATCTTTCCTCTGGCTTCTCCATGAATTATGCGGTTTCAAAGTTACAACGAATGGAAACATATCATCTTGTTATAACGTTGTTTACAATACGAAATAACGCTTTTTCTTTTAATCTACTGTTTATATATATATATATATATATATATATATATATATATATATATATATATATATATATATATATATATATATATATATATATATGCAGAAAATCCCAACAACACTTGACTTTATAAACACGAGAATCCTGAGCGCTTTCGTATATTACCACATCTTCAGGGATCAGTTAACATAACCTACATACATAACCTCTTCCGTACCTATTTTTCTCGCTCCGTCACTAGTCCTCTGAATATGTGGTAATACACGAAAGCGCTCAGGATTCTCGAACTTCCTTTTTACCAATGGTGTTCTTGCGTGTATATGTACGTATGTATTCTTGTACATACAGCTGCTTATCGTAGACACTGCAGGGATGATGTACGACTGACCTTACGACTGATCATTTGTTATGATCTTTTGATCTCATTGTGAGTGAATCCTTTTGCCCTTGAGCCCATGGATGGTCTATAAAAGGTAAATAAACATACCCTCACAGTTTGTCACGACCAACTGATCCCTTTGTGGGGGAAGACCCGTGTCCCCCTTGAGTCCATGAATGGACGATTGAGGCAAACAGACGTGCCCTCACCGCACCTATGAGTCGGTGAGGGGATTTCATTGGCCAGAGTTGGGGAGGTCGGGTCTCGAGCCTGGGAGACAGCCACTGTCGTTTGGTGAGGTTCTGCGCTGCTGCAGATGGTTCGAAAACATAGCTGAGGGGACGTGGCTTAGCGAGGCTGTGGTTACTTCATTATACTCGTAGGTTTTTTGAATTTGATCTTCGTTATGTGACGTGACTTTCATTGGTCAGTTATTTGTGATGGTATTCTGAGGGCTCTTTAGGATCTCCGTTTTTATCATGTAGGTGGAAGATGATGATATCTTGTGTGGTGAGCTTGGAGCGGTCACATATGTGTGGAGGACATGCCTGGTGTCTCAAGCTGGGGTTTATCTCTGACAGGAGACGACGAACCTGGTCATACCTGAATTACTCCTCGCCCCTGTCGATCCCTAGAACCTCCCATACACTCGAGAACGTCCTCTTCAGCACTGGAACACTGTGTACAAATCTTCCAGTACTCGTGTAACACCTTCCATCATGGTAACGCGAGGCGCGTTGCCCGCCCGCCCCCCGGTGTGGTGTGGAACACGGGCTTCGCAAGTGCCTGCTATCCCTGGGCGATGATCTCACTCGTGATTAATCCACATCAACAGTAAATTGTTTACGGAACCGGGATGCTAATGAGGGTTATTTACTTATTTACGTCCGCGGCTGAACGAAATCGCCACTCCAGGTTTGGAAACGCTGGGTGATAAGAAAAAAAAAGTGGAGTTCAGGTGTATATTTAGGTTCAGGGGAATTAAAACAGGAGGAGGGAATTACCCTAGCAGTGTTATAAGTCAGGGAAGTGAGTTCATCTTGGATGTATGATGGTAGTGGTGGCTTGAGGGAAGCGCCGAGGAAGTCAGATTCGGCAGGTGGGAAGGCAATACATTATTTCCGAATTGGACATTGAGAATTGAGGTAGTCTGGTGTCCAAAGGCAGAGATGGAGAAGGAGTGCCGTAGTTTGGTGTCAGGTGGCGGAGTAGGAGAGGGAGTAGCCTGGCCCTGTGTGTGTGTGGGAGGCTGGCCAAGCACCACGGAGGAGCCAGGATCTCCTTAGCAGCCACGCCAGCTCTCCCGCTGGAATTTCCGAACGTGATTTCAAGCATTTGGTGAGGGCGGTCTGTTAGCCTATTGAGCAGCCAGTGGTGAGCACCTCCGTGGATTTAACTGATGATTTGTCATCTTTATTCACTGATCGGTGTGGGATTTCACCTTCATTTCCAAAAGGGAAAATGAAGGTGAAATCCCACACCGATCAGTGAATAAAGATGACATGTTATTCATGTTATTTTTTCTTTCTTTCATTCTGTGTGGCAAGTTTCCACAGATATTTGGAACGTGATGTTATCATTATAGTGCGAACTCTCACACCATCAGTGAGGCGATGGTGTGGACCTGGCCCGCCCCCCTCATAGTCCACGACAGATGTAGGCCAAGGGTCAACTGCTGGCTCTATATGGTTCAGATGTTTGCCAGGGATCAGCTGTTAGCACTACATGGTCAGCTTGTGGGGCCAGGGGTCAACTGTTGGCACCACATGGCCAGGTGATGACAGGTCAGGGAGCCATCTGTTGTGTGTTCACCTGACACCGTGAGGTCATGGCCAGGTTATATTTCTTCACACACCTGCGGCAGAACAGACAGCCAGCTTTGTCGACCTAGGGCGTCCCTTGAGAAGGTCTCCTTAGAGTAGCTCGGTCCCAGACTGACCAGAAGGGCCATCGCCACCAGGGTAAGGTATGGGTAAGGTAAGGTATTCATTAATTACCATATCTATGCATAATTCACCATCTCCACCCATTCCTCACCATCTCTACACATCCCTTCACTTTTTCCATACCTCCTTTACACCCCCACCCATCCCTCACCATCACCACCTACCTGGTAGCGGGGCCTCCCCACGCAACACCCCAGGAGTCGTATTGTTGCTCCTACTGACGGCGACGCCGACGAGCGTGGCCACAGAGGCGCCGCAGCAAGAGGCTGCTAAGCTGCAGCCACCACGGCCTATCACGCAAGGTCATCTCCTCTCAGGAGACACCTCCCATATTGACACGTTCACACTTGGGGGAAAACCGTAGTTAAGGATAAAACCTTCGGTGTGGACTGTTTCAGGAGGACGTGTGTGTGTGTGTGTGTGTGTGTGTGTGTGTGTGTGTGTGGTTCAGATCGCTTTCCTTGTGGCTCAGGAAGGTCTTTGAACGAGATAATATTCTCCTCTTCGTATCGTATTAGAATTATGGCACTGTACAGCAATGGTTTCGCATAGCGTTGCTCGCGAAGTGGTTTTAGAATCCTGTATGAGACATAAGGTAGTCACTGCGTTGCCACAGATCATCTGTGTCTTGCTCATGTGGCTAAAGACTTTACTATGCTATATAGACGCCTGTGGAAAATGGTATGGACGTTGCTGTATATTGTGGTACAGGAGGGGGTTAGGTTTTGTATTGCTGTCCTCTGTGTCATCGTATGATTTCCTCTTCTTTTTTCCTTTTTTTTTGCAAAAGAGGGCACCGGCATATATATATATATATATATATATATATATATATATATATATATATATATATATATATATATGAATATGTACACTAGGATGGAGGGGAGAGAGGGAGGGGGGAAGACTTACGTAAATTGTTTACCAAAGTGTGACCTGGTAAAGCTGGGCGTAATACCTGATGATTTTCAGCCTTACGGTGTCTCCTAAGACGAAGATGGCTTAACACTGTCTGGTCTAGGGAGTAACAAAGATTACCAGCTGGTAACACTGAGGATGTAACATGAAAGAAAATGGAAGTCTCTTTCCTCCTAATGATTTCTATTTCATATCCTTTATTTTCTCCTGTGGACTTTAAACACCACAGGGTACATCCACTTCGTCTAATATCATTCAAAATTACGTTATTTGTCTTTTATAGAACAGACACTGACGTAGCCCCACACTTGAGAACAATAAGTTTCAGTTTAGAAAACTAAGAACCCATTGCAGGTGATGTGAGAAAAAAAAATGTAAATGGAATATTCGCATGATGTATTTTTTTAAACCCAGATGGCTCGACTGCACCGAACAAAGAAGTGGGGTCTGTCGAGAGATGAAAATCAGAGGACGCGGGCCCCCTGGCCCGTGCCAGTGTGGGAGGCCAGCCGGGGTGCTGGTTGAGGGGTGGGGTGGGACTCTTACCCTGCAGGTACAGAATTGATCACCGGTGAGGAGAACCAGTGCAAGGGGCGAGCCAGGGGGAGCTGTGCAGCGCTGTGGGACGAGGGTCAAGGACGCTGTGGTATATAAAAAAGAAATGATCCGACCACCCGCTACCAGCACAGCCTTCGAAGATCTGGATATATGAAGGTCGATAGCTCTTGCTGTTTTGAGATTCGTCAAGTTACACTCAAGCCTGGCACTTGAGGAGGCCTTAGTATTGGATAGTCTGGCTGGAAAAGTTTGTATCATCCCGTTACATCACACGTCGTATGAGTGTTGATGTCAGTATGAGAACTGTGATGTCGGGAGGGGCAATGGATGGCTGGTGTTGTCAGCACAGCAGCTCTGGGAGGGGTGCATGACTGATGAGATCAGTCTCGACAATGATACGAGGTTGTAGTGGGCTCTGTCCACCTGAGCCCTCTACGTAGACCCGGGGAGCGGTGCTGTGGTGGGCTGTTCGTCGAGGAGCGACGCTCTGGTGGGCCATCCACGCTAGGAAGCGACGCGATGCAGCCTCGTCCAACCCCCAAGGAGCGACGCTATTATGGGCCATCCACACCGGGAAGCGAGGCTGCGCGTGGTCTATTCATCAGGGAGGGACGCCGGGGTGGGCCATCCACACTAAAGAAGCCAGGTTTGTGGTAGGCCCATCCATGGCAGGACGTGGCGCTACGGTGGCCTGTTATCAGTCCGGCGGAGCGAACATACGGTAGCTCACCTTCATGATAGTAAAGTGGCTGCCTGTTACGGTGGTCCTTTAATCTGACACCGTTGCCCATATGCGTACGTCAGTAACGATGGGGGTTGACGAGGCAGGTGACGTCCGCCCTCCTCTGATCCAACGCAGGACATCGGAAGCTCGAAGTTCTACTTAAAAATGAAAGCTTAGAAGACTACTTTCCCTCGAGAAAGACCGTCTCCACCGGCCAACGAGAATATAGATTAACTCTCCAGGAGATTAATCTGTGTAAAACACTTGCGGAAGATGCTCCCCTGGCTTATTATGGTCATGTCTGTGACATAAACGGCGTAGACGCCGGCAGCGATCGTCGCTCGTCTTGCGCTGTCGCCTCCATGTTAGTTTATCTCGAGCAGGTTGTGTTGTATCTCGGTTGATCGGCGAGTTTTAGTCCGGTTGGAGCTGTGGTGTTGTCTGTCCGCTTCGTGTAGCGGTGGTGTATGGCTCCACCAGATCCGCTGTACACACCTGGCTGCTGCTGGTTGAGTGTACCGGTGGTGTATGGCTACACCAGGTCCGCCGTACACACCTGGCTGCTGCTGCTGAGTGTAGCGGTGGTCTGTGGCTCCACCAAGTCTGCTTTACACACCTGGCTGGTGGTGGTTAGTGTAGCGGTGGTGTGTGGCTCCACTAGAACCCCCTATACACACGTGTCTGCTGGTGGTGGAGGGAGGGAAGCGTGCTGGCGAAATGCCGCGATCCCTGGTATGTAAGGTGGTGGTAGAAGTACTATGGACTAGTTCGAAATTCCATACGCGAGTCAAAATGGCTGCGAACTCCAAAGGAGAATCTCTGTGGGTGAGTCTTTATGGCTGAGGCCCATACGGTAGTCCATCTGCTGGGGGAAGACCCAGACGAGACAGAAGGTGACGATCTGCAGTAATACCGGCGTGAAGCGTGAGCGGTGATCAAACACAAGCTTCAGAGGTGCTTAAAATGATGGCTCTAGGAGAGACGTATTGGAGTAACTTAGCCATAACAAAGGGAGGAGGAGGAGGAGAAGGCCCATTATGTCACTGGTGGTAACTCGACTTCTGAAGGAGAACCTAATCGCGAAAGGTCCTTAAATCACTCTCCTGAAGCGGTGGTAGTGGGTGGCTTGTGCGAGGATCACCCAGACGGTGGCTTTCATACGTTGTAAACTGGTTCCTCGCGTCCTGGCAGGAGTAATGCATATGGATGCAGCTCCCCATATTTCAGGGTAGGTGGGCAAGGAGCAGCGGGAGGTCCCCCCCGCGCGCGCGTGTGTGTGTGTGTGTGTGTGTGTGTATGTGAGTGATGGGGTCGACCCTGCTGCAACTCTCCAGCCTACTCGCTTTTTGGGTGAGGTACTTTCTGGCCCAAAAGGTTGAGGGGGAGCGGGAGGTGTCTGGGCTGGATATTGGCGAGGTAGTGAGTGATGTAAGGCCGAGTACTGAGGGCCAACCTGGCACCACCTGCCGCCTACACCTCCCTCTCTCTCTCTCACTCTCCCCGGAACATACTCATCATCCTTTCGTCCTCCTCCTCACTCTCACACTCCCTCTTCCTACGCTCTCCCCTAACCAGCCTTGACACCGACACCTCTTAACCTCATCACTCTCACCTTCCCTTCTCCTCTCCCTTCCTCGCAGGAAGTCGTACCCATCTCTCCGTGGTAACTCTTCCCACCCTTCCATCCACCATCAATTATTCCCCTCTCCTCAGCTATGCCACCCGCACCTCCACCTTCCACACTACCTCTGCCCTCACCACCACCACCCACCTTCCACTCTTTATTCCCTGGTTGCTCCTTCCCTCCCCCACACACTCCACACACCACCATGTTCATGTCCAGTCCAATCATTTATCAGTAGCTCCCCTTACCCTTACGGGCGTCCCAAGCCTAGGTGGGTCAGGCGCTTGGGGGAGAGGGACGGGTGGTGTGTTCGACTTCGGGTGATGGGAGGTAAGTTATGGATCGGCAGGAGGGTCAGGAATAGTCACGGACACCGCTTTACATGATGGATGGAGGCCTCCTGCCTAACCAGGGATAGAGGGGGAGGAGGTTGGACGTATGTAGGGATGCAGAAGAGAACCGATCTTATTTGACATCATTCCATTTTGACCTCGCCCTTACGGGTCAGGTCAAGGATCGTGATTTAGGGTGCTGACTGCTGAAAACAAAGATTAAGTGAAGAAACTGACTCAAAACAATATGTTCCTCGTACAGAGGGGAGAACAGAGTCGACCTTTTGTATCCTCCTGTATATTTCTTTAACTATATACTTCACCGACATGTCTATGGAACATATGCGCAAGTTCTGGCTCACAGCTGGTAGCGAGAGAGAGAGAGAGAGAGAGAGAGAGAGAGAGAGAGAGAGAGAGAGAGAGAGAGAGAGAGAGAGAGAGAGAGACGGGTTGCGAGTTACTTCGAGTCTTGCTGGAGCAGATGTGGGAGTAGAATGACTGGAGTGAACTTAAAATAAAGGATGAGCAGCGAAGTTTTGAGGATGGGTTTAACTTGATGTGCATCACACGAGTCATTATTATTATTATTTCCATGCCTGCCATCTTGGTGGGCCCAGGAACCCTCTGGGTCCCTGGGCCCACTCGGGCCCACATCTATCACCCCTCCTATGTGGATGTACCTACTAAACCCACCATATTTGCTGCCTCCACCTACCCCCTGGTATTATGCCCACTGTACGCTCTATGCTTGCTTCCACCTACCTCCTGCTGGTGTACCCTCTATACGCTCTATGCTTGCCTCCACCTACCCCCTGCTATTGTACCCACTGTACTTTCTATGCTTGCCTTCATCTACCTCCTGCTATTGTACCCACTGTACACTGTACTTGCCACCATCTACCCCCTGCTATTGTACCCACTGTACACTGTACTTGCCCCCATCTACCCCCTGTTATTGTACCCACTGTACACTGTACTTGCCCCCATCTACCCCCTGCTATTGTACCCACTGTACACTCTATGCTTGCCTCCACCTACCCCCTGCTATTGTACCCACTGTTCCTTCTATGCTTGCCATCATCTACCCCCTGCTATTGTACCCACTGTACACTGTACTTGCCCCCATCTACCCCCTGCTATTGTACCCACTGTACGCTCTATGCTTGCCTCCACCTACCCCGTGCTATTGTACCCACTGTACTTTCTATGCTTGCCTCCATCTACCCCCTGCTATTGTACCCACTGTACACTGTACTTGCCCCCATCTACCCCCTGCTATTGTACCCACTGTACGCTCTATGCTTGCCTCCACCTACCCCGTGCTATTGTACCCACTGTACTTTCTATGCTTGCCTCCATCTACCCCCTTCTATTGTACCCACTGTACACTGTACTTGCCCCCATCTACCTCCTGCTATTGTACCCACTGTACACTGTACTTGCCCCCATCTACCTCCTGCTATTGTACCTACTGTACGCTGTACACGTGCTGCCTCCACCTACCCCTAACCATGTACCCTTCACCCAGTCTATCACTGAAATGCTCTGGATATGTACAGCTGACATGTTGAACGCCTCAAAGATGTCGATATTTCTCGCTAGATTTATTGGTTGGCAAGAAGGAAGTTCTTGGTTAGGTTTCTTGGTAAGATTGTGGTTGGTTATGGTTGTAAAGAGGAAGGAATGTGGATGGTTATGGTTGTAGAAAGGAAGGAATGTTATTGGTTATCTTGAGGAGTAGGAAGGAATGTGATTGGTTAAGACGTAGGAAAGTGTGTGATTGGTTATGTTGAGAGGTAGGAAGGTGTGTGATTGGTTGAGAGATAGGAATGAATATGAATGGTTGGTTATGATGGCTGGAGGGAAGACGATTGGTTGTGCTGGTTGTTTGGAGCTAATTAGCTAATCATTCGACCCATATGGGTAAGTGTTTATCTTCCACTCTAATCCTACGTTTATTATAACTGCTAATTATCTTTAATTATGCTATACGTATTATCATAACAGGTAATTATACATAGGCTTTACCATATGGTATGTTATAGTAGGTAATTTTCACATGTTATACGATACGACTTATTAAAGCAGGTAATTATCACATACTGTACGATACATTATGGGAACCAATTATCAAATGTGGGGCCCCTTTTTCAGTAGAGTCATTGTGAATCACTTTGAACGAGAGAACAAGAGAGAGAGAGAGAGAGGCAATCTGGATTTTGATTCCCAGGGTGGCTGGTGCCCGTAGGTTCTGTACACATTTAGATTAAGTGATGTGTGTGTGTGTGTGTGTGTGTTTCCCAGTCGTAACATAAGTCAGCTGTTTAAGATACTTTGTCGTATATTAAGGTCAATCCCCCTCCTTTTCTTTTTTCTCTCTCTCCTTTTTTTTTTACCATTCGTATTTCTTCGTCTGAGCGACGCTTGTTGAAGACAATGGTCGAGTGAATACAGGAGGGCATCACACACACCACCACACCAACCACCACTCACCACTACCACTCACCACCCACTCACCACCACCACTCACCACCACTCACCACCACTCACCACTACCACCCTAGTCAAGGGAATGGGTGAGGGGACGGAGGAGGTTACTTGGAGAAGAGGGGAGAGGCAACCCGAGAAGGTGCTCTAATCTACATGGAGATTATGTTGAATGGTGGGGCATTGGTGGAAAGGGGGGGCTAACACGGCCGCCTTGATGTCCTACTCTCTCTCTCTCTCTCTCTCTCTCTCTCTCTCTCTCTCTCTCTCTCTCTCTCTCTCTCTCTCTCTCTCTCTCTCTCTCTCTCTCTCTCTCTCTCTCTCTCTCTCTCTCATATATGTCAATACCAAATCACAAAAAGACGCTTAAGCATACCAGTAGAGAGAGAGAGAGAGAGAGAGAGAGAGAGAGAGAGAGAGAGAGAGAGAGAGAGAGAGAGAGAGAGAGAGAGAGAGAGAGCAAAAAAACAGTGGTTGAAGAGAAGAAAAGTATGGAAGGAAAAATGGGGGAAAAAAGATAATAGTAATGAATGCAGAAAGTGGACCAAAAGATAGAAGTGATGGCAGGAATACGACATGGTAGTGACGTGGAAGTTACGGAATGACGGAGAAGTGAACACAGAATGAATGAGAAGGAAATACAAAACATGAGACACAGTGCAAAAACCTCTCCTGTCCTTCAAGGCAAAGAACACAGGACATAAGGCCTTCAAAAGGTAGAGAAGAACACATGAAAGCGACCATACTGAAATGATACCACACGGTGTAGATCGGTGTTCAGAAAATGGTATAATCACTACGAGGAGGAGTACATTACGGATATTGACGTAGCAGAATACAACACGAGTGCAGCGAGTGCGACATGAGTGCAGTGAGTGCGACATGAGTGCAGCGAGTGCGACACGAGTGCAGCGAATGCGACACGAGTGCAGCGAGTGTGACATGAGTGCAGCGAGTGCGACACGAGTGCAGCGAGTGCGACATGAGTGCAGCGAGTGCGACACGAGTGCAGCGAGTGCAACACGAATGCAGCGAGTGCGACATGAGTGCAGCGAGTGTGACATGAGTGCAGCGAGTGCGACACGAGTGCAGCGAGTGTGACACGAGTGCAGCGAGTGCGACATGAGTGCAGCGAGTGCGACATGAGTGCAGCGAGTGCGACACGAGTGCAGCGAGTGCAACACGAGTGCAGCGAGTGCGACATGACATGAGTGCAGCGAGTGCGACACGAGTGCAGCGAGTGCAACACGAGTGCAGCGAGTGCGACATGACATGAGTGCAGCGAGTGTGACACGAGTGCAGCAAGTGCAACACGAGTGCAGCGAGTGCGACATGACATGAGTGCAGCGAGTGCGACACGAGTGCAGCGAGTGCGACATGACATGAGTGCAGCGAGTGTGACACGAGTGCAGCGAGTGCAACACGAGTGCAGCGAGTGCGACATGACATGAGTGCAGCGAGTGTGACACGAGTGCAGCGAGTGCAACACGAATGCAGCGAGTGCGACATGACATGAGTGCAGCGAGTGCGACATGAGTGCAGCGAGTGCAACACGAATGCAGCGAGTGCGACATGACATGAGTGCAGCGAGTACGACATGAGTGCGAGTGCAGCGAGTGCGACATGAGTGCAGCGAGGGACCAGGTTATAGATGAATGTGGCGCCAAGACCAGAGGACAGTAGCAAAACCCATGATAATGTTATTATAAGGGGAAAAAAAAGAGCATCGATCGGTCCACAGTGGCAAGAGGGACACACAAAGTGGTATACATGACACCAGTGCACTGAGGCAGATGCTGTGCCATGTATCAAAAACAGAGTTACGTTAAACGTCACCTTTGTGATTAAAGTCTAGATAGGATGATAGGAGGAACACGTATGGGAACATAGGATTAAAACAGTTACATAAACGAAGGCCAGTTCGGGTTTGTATCCCATATAAAGGTTCACACACATATATTGGTCTTAGTTCACTGCACTGACGTATATGAATTACAAGGAAAGAAGAATGGACACTTCGCGTTTGACAGAGTAAACTACACATTTCTCTCTCCCTCTCCTCTCACACCTCCCTCTCCTCCTCCTCCTCCTCTTCTTCGCTTCCTGCCCTCCCACCTTCCCCTGGTACTGCAGAAATAATCAGGCTCGTGTCGAGATGTGAGGAGGGAGGGCGGAGGTTGGGGGTGGGGTGGCGTGGGAGAGTGTTTTGTGGCCCTTAAAGTAAACCCTCAGGGCCACGCCGGCACCAACCAGGCCTCGCAAGTTCTCGGTCTGAGGGCCTCCTCGGGGCGCTTTCACCCTGGTGTGTAGCCATTAGCAGGCTCAGTGTTGGCTCAGTCGTCTACAGGTCCACCAAAGTAGCTTTGCCTTTACCCCTCAAGACGCACAGGTCAAGGAGTGAGTGAGCCAGTGAGGGGGTCGTTGTTATAACAAGAACCAACTCGCTTGTGAAAGCTAGCTCTCACTCACTCAGGGAGCGTAGGCAGCGTGAGAGGCACTCGCACTCGAGACTCGCTCACTGTGAGGGTGCTTGCGAATTTGGGAGTCATACCCGTTAATGATTTAGAAAGGTGTGGTGCAGGATATATGCTTCAACGCTTCGTCTTAATTCTTTATTGATGTGTTTAGTTTTGTTATTCTTTCACAAGCAGATGCTTCTTGTTCATGACGTCCATACTGTCGGATTAATAATGATAATGATGATGATAATGAGGGTTAATGATGACCACCGGTTTATTGGAGTGCGCACAATGAAGACAATGAAGACAGCAGGGTTGTAAAAAGGGGAGAGTGAGGTAAACAGGACGGTATTAACATAAACATTGGGTTGTTAGTGTGTTGAGTACTGATGATGTACACTTTGGTTAGGATGGAGCTGTCCTTTTTTTTTCACAATCTGTACCAGCTCGATTGGTGTCGAACTGCAGCTAGGGGTACGAGGGATCTCTAGTGACAGGAGCTGACGGTGGCGAGATAGTCCAATAGCCTCTTCCCGGACTGTCGGGCGAGGCGATGGTTGGCGAGAGTTGAGGGGGATGAGGAGTATGTTTCGCGTATCTTGTTAGGTGGTGTAAGAGGGGCTTGAAGATGTCCTTGCATAATCCCTTTCGCTCCACTTTTTAGTATCCCTCATTGTGTGGTGGATAGAGAGGAAGAGCAGGAGGGTGGAGGAGGCGAGGCATGGGTGAGTGTGGGAAGACTAAAGGTTTTGCGTTGACTGCAGAGACCCATGTGTCCTGAGTCTCCCAGACGATGCAGCTGGAGGACTTGATGATGGTGTTGACGTGGTCCATCCAGCTTAATGTGTCGTTCCTAGTTTTTTAGTGATGGGAGTAATTTGGTGGGGTTTTTATGTTAGATGAGACGGTACGGGTGAATGAATGCCCTAATCAAGGCCACTTTATGAAGGTTTTACACATATATATATATATATATATATATATATATATATATATATATATATATATATATATTACCATGAATTGATTTATAGTGGAAGTAAGACATGTTTTTAATAATGATACACCTATGTGTTGCTTTACCTGTGAGGCATATTGTTAGTGTTAGTGTTGCTTAACGTACTATAACTTTTCCTTTTTCCTTTGCAGGTAAGGCTGAGGAGGTGCAGTGCCTCATACCATCCCTGCAGTGCCTGGCGGGACACCGTAAGGACTGCAGTGCCCGATGCCCTTCCCTGCAGTGCCGAGAGGGGCACCGTAAGGACTACAGTGCCTCGTGCCTTTCCTGCAGTGCTGGGCAAGACACCGTGAGAACTGCAGTGCCTGGTGCCCTTCCCTGCAGTGCCTGGCAGGGGCATCGTATGGCGCTCAGCGTCAGGGGACCCTCCCTTACCGTGGCAGGGGACTAGGGGAGACAGAGCAAGCACCGGTCGGCTGGAGGAGACAGTGTCCACTATTCATACAACACGTGAGGTATTTCACTGTCGTGGTTCAGCTCTCCTCCACTCACTGCCGTACTCACATGGAGTAAACTGCCTCTTAAGTCCTCAGGTGTACTAAGTGGGCACTTAGTAACGATCTCCGGGTGATTAGTAAGTGGCCTGGTGGATGGATGATGTCGTGGCCCCCCTCACATGTATTAAGTGGCTCTTGTTATAATTACAGTTATGCAATGACTAAATCGAGGGAGTGAGTGGGTCCAGTATGAGTGGAGGGTGTTGGGAGGTGCTGGATGGGAGGACTTCAGTAGGACTAAGGACAAGACCTCTCTCACCTCCTGTATAAGACCCATGGAAACCTGGAGACGTCGTGTGGTTATCATTTGTGTTATGTGGGGAGGGTTTTTTTTGCTCTCGCATCGCCCCGTCGCTTCACCTTGTATGTGTGTACCATGTCTTTATTTCTGTACACACACACACACACACACACACACACACACACACACACGCACACACGCCTCAGCCTAAGCCAGGTATCCATTTATAGACCAACTCCAAGAGGAGGAGCATCACTTGGTTTGGGTGTGGAGCAACTTCCGCGCCCAGGATTCGAACCTATGTGGACCTGGTCCCTTCTGAGCCCTGCTCATAACGCTGACCACCACACCACAGAGGCCATCACGCTGCTCTCTTACACGATTTGGGTTGTGGTACAGTCCTTGCTTTCTAATCAAATGCCTATTTGTAACTAGACATTTGTAGTGTACAGGAAGAGTTCTACAATTGTTGGGCCTCATTGCTTAAACTTTCTTTGTTATCATACAACATTTCTAACTGATTTATGCCATCCGCGTTCACAGTTTTATCATTTAACTGCCAATCATCCGCTACTCTTGTGTATTATAAAATTGCGATCCTGCTATCTGTAGACTCGCCGAGGAACTTGTCAGACGCAATAAGACACTTGCCAGCAGTTCACTCACTTCCATGGCAAGAAAGAAATTACTGCTACTGACATGATATTTTTGAGAGAAATATGTTATTGGTAAGAAGGATGGCTCGTACGGTAGTATGGGAGATATGAAGAGGAAAAATGGCGTGGATGAGTTATTACACCATTGAACAATGTTATTCCGCCGTTCTTCGACGATGCGGGAGCGTCTTCTCACTGTAAGTCCAAGTCCAAAAGGTCACTGGCCAGCTGCTTAGCGTCTGCATATCACCGAATTTTTGGCATATGTTTACTTCTGGTAACCCTGCACAGTGCAAACTTCTGGTGACCCTGCACAGTGCAAACTTCTGGTACCCCTGCACAATGCAAACCTCTAGTACCCCCTATGCATAGTGCCATGCTTCTGTTGCATAACCCAATCCTCTTGCAAAACCATTTTCAATAAACCTGATTGCATACGTGGACCTGTTTAAATATGCAGCTTACCATCTATCTATTTTCGAGGTAATAGTTTCCTGACGGTATACAGTGGGTATACTCCTGGTGTGTGTGTGTGTGTGTGTGTGTGTGTGTGTGTGTGTGTGTGTGTGTGGAGTTGCCGACGCCGTCTCCCGTCCGTGGGTGCTGGTTTTGTTGACGTGAGGAACAGGCGATCGAGGTGTTCATCTGCAGATAGAGCGATACCCTGTTTAACGACCGACCGCCTCCTCTCTGTCGGCCCCCCCTCTTGGACACCGAGTGTAATTATGGTCGATTTGCCGTATATAGCAAGGCCGACGTGAGCCGTAAGTGAAATACGTTCTAGATTAAGAATCGCCTGTTATGTGGAGCCGGGGTAGAGGGTCGAGGGAGGATGGGGTTAGGGTGAACCTTATACAGGCTGGGGAGTAGGATGGAAGGTGGGGACGGCCTGGGGAGTGGGTTAGAGGGTAAGAAGGGGATTGTATGCAGGCTGGGGAGTAGTTTGGAGGTTAAGGACAGGCTGGGGAGTAGTTTGGAGGGTAAAGACAGGCTGGGGAGTAGTTTGGAGGGTAGGGATAGGCTGGGGAGTAGTTTGGAGGGTAAGGACAGGCTAGGGAGTAGTTTGGAGGGTAAGGACAGGCTGGGGAGTAGTATGGAGGGTAAGGACAGGCTGGGGAGTAGTTTGGAGGGTAAAGACAGGCTGGGGAGTAGTTTGGAGGGTAAGGATAGGCTGGGGAGTAGTTTGGAGGTTAAGGACAGGCTGGGGAGTAGTTTGGAGGGTGGGATCAGGCTGCAGCTGTTACAGCGAACTGACTGCTCCTCCTCCCCCCCTAGTGTGTAGCATACATTAGTCAGGCTTCTCTCTCTCTCTCTCTCTCTCTCTCTCTCTCTCTCTCTCTCTCTCTCTCTCTCTCTCTCTCTCTCTCTCTCTCTCTCTCTCTCTCTCTCTCTCATGAGACCATCAGTAATTGGCCTCCATTGCTTGAGGGATATTTTTTTTCTTCTTCTTCCCTCTCGCTCCACAAAACCATCACTCCGTGAGTCAGCGGAAGCTTCACTTGTTTCTTTGTGTGGGGTTTCTTCTGGGTTTTTTTTTTTTGGTTTTGTTTTTTGTCTTTTCTTCTCTTGTAATGACTTTATCTCCCCCCCCCTCACGAACACCAAGGTCTCAATGACCGTGTGAATGAGTACGAATGAGAGAGAGAGAGAGAGAGAGAGAGAGAGAGAGAGAGAGAGAGAGAGAGAGAGAGAGAGAGAATGTGTGTGTGTGTGTGTGTGTGTGTATGTGTGTGTGTGTGTGTGTGTGTGTGTGTGTGTGTGTGTGTGTGTGGTGTATATAAGGACAAGCTATAAGGAGTAACCAATAGCTTAGCTTTTTAATAAGGTAGATGTAAGATGGTTCCGACCATCGCTCCATCACTTCCCTGGGCGGGTGCTGCCTACAACATACTGACGCGGAAGGTGTACAGATGATGATGCTTCCTGCCATGACCTTAACGCTTCTAAATCACGAAGGGTAGTAATGCTTCCCTAGGCAGCTGTTGTGTACAGCCTCCTGACGGCGGAGGCTGTGAGGTGGTCCCGGCCACTACTGAAGCACCCCTGAGATGGGAGGGCATTAGTAGAGTCCTGGGTGAACAGTTTTTTTTTTTGCACTTCTTATTTCATTGTTGACATGAGGCGTTAAGTAACATCCCTACTTTCGTTCGCTGTTGATATGGTTTGCTGGGTAATGTCACTTCGTCCATTCGCTGATGACATGGAGCGTTGAGTGACAACACGTCGCACGTTCGTTGTTATTGTTTGGATGATGGTGATCGTATGGGTCCATCTTGGCCTCCTGGTGATCAGGGCTAGTCTTGGTCAGAGAAGGATGTCCAACCGAAAGATTTTTGCCATTTTTGCCACAGCTCATCTGTCACATGTGCAGCTAACGCTCCTAACCCTCCCGATATGGGGATCTGATCCCAGAAGCCTGGTGCACCTTATCTGGGTGCTATTACCGTGGCAGCCACGGGTTAAAAATGTAAAATGTCTATCATCTCCGACGAGAGAACTTTCTCTTAGATATATATCTTGAGTTATATCCTCATTAGTCATTCCATGCGGACTCGAACAAGCACCAAATATAGTGGGACAAATTGCGGACGGGAGGTGGCGCCACGGACAAGCAGCGGAGGGCCGGACGAAGAACTCACCCCGTCGAAAATGCATCTTTTGGCTGACCATGATTGATGGCTGGACTGTGGTATTCGTCGGCTGGTTTTATGTGATGTACGAGCTACGGCCAGACGATAGATTGTGTATCTATCAAGTTACCTATTGCCAGTTTGGGAGAGAATCGGCCCAGTCGGTTGTCTGAAATCAATTACCCAGATTTTTCGCACACCCTCGACGGGAGTGGTGTTTGACCATACCGCCACTTAAACGCCACATTTGGCGCCGTTTTTGCCTGGCCCGTGGCGCGGAGCACGGCGGAAGGGGCACTTAAAGGTTGATTCTGTCCGCCGGGGGAGCTGGTCAAGATGATCAGGTCTGTGGAAATTATATGACGGATCACCGGCGATGGAGTCACTCCTTCACACCCCTTCCATCATGAGTGGAGGAGTGGGTGGGTGGGTGGACGTCCCCGCCAACCTCAGAGGTTGCTGGCCGTCCCCACCAACCCCAGAGGTTGCTGGCCGTTCCCACCAACCCCAGAGGTTGCTGGTCGTCCTCACCAACCCCAGAGGTTGCTGGCCGTCCCCGCCAACCCCAGAGGTTGCTGGCCGTTCCCACCAACCCCAGAGGTTGCTGGCCGTCCCCACCAACCCCAGAGGTTGCTGGTCGTCCTCACCAACCCCAGAGGTTGCTGGCCGTCCCCACCAACCCCAGAGGTTGCTGGTCGTCCCCACCAACCCCAGAGGTTGCTGGTCGTCCTCACCAACCCCAGAGGATGTTGGCCATCCTCACTAACCCCAGAAGCTACGCACCGTTCTCACCAACCCCAGAGGCTGCTGACCAACCCCAGTAACCCTCACACAGTTGTGTCTGCATCGGGTCTGAGAAAGAGCAATAAGACGCGCATTTCCTGTTCCCGGAGGCCACATAATTTTATCGTGGAGGCGTCAAGAAATTGCCTGGTGCACACACAACACCAGAGCGACGCGTCGTGTCCTTTTTTTTTTCTTTCTTTCTTTCTTTCGCGAAGTTGTATATCCTTCCTCCCACTTATCCAGTCATTCCCGTCTTCAAGCAGATGGTGCCCCGTGACACCACAAGCTCACGACTGTCGAAGGCATTTGTCAAAGTTTGTGTGTGTGTGTGTGTTGTGTGTGTGTGTGTGTGTGTGTGTGTGTGTGTGTACGGCATCAGCAGTTTGTGTGTGCCTCCAGCGCCGCTGCAAGTTCATCATAGCCATCGAGCAAACTTGAGAAAGGCTCGAGCTTCGAGTCGTAAAGCCTTGAGCCCTTGGTTTGTGGAGAGACACCACGAAGTCACTCACTTACATCTTAAGACTGACTGAAAGCTCTAAGGGATGCGTGATGCTATGTTGCATGTCGGGTCTGTTATTTTCTTCTCACTGCTTTGTTCGTCATCTGTTTGGCTTGAGGCTGTGTGAAGTCAGTTCCATACTCTCTTTGATTACGTCAGAGTCCAGACCTTCACCACTGAAGAGGATATGTAGTGCCTGAGCTCGTAGTGTTCTGGACTTGTTGAGAAACGAAGTTCCAGAGGGTGTGGTCCAGGAGAAGAATGCCTGGTCATGGTGCTAATGGCTTCCTGGAGGTCTTGGGGCGTGGAGGAGCGGATAGGAGGGATGAACCCTGTGTACCATGGTCGATCATCATTCAAGAAATGGTTTTTCGAGGATTTCGACTCAGTGAAGACCGATATGAAATGCTACTCTAGTGTGTCACTCATCCGCTCCACTGCTCCACGGTGTATACTCGAAGTTCTTGAAGTTTTTATAGCAAGAGAAACATTATTATTTTTTTTGTGTGTGTCGTTATTGATTCTTTGTTCTTTTTTTCCTGAGTTGAAAAAAGAAAGAGAGAAACGAAAAATATGCCGAGTCTGCTGTCAGTCTTTTCCAGTATCGATAGAGTTTAGGTTTGTTTTAAAGGAGGTGATTTGAGAGAACTTCAAGGGGGAGGGAGTCTTGTCTCGCTCACTGTCTCCTGTTGAGGAGGAAGCGCTCCCGTTTTCTCTCAAGCTCTTGGGCGTCTTTCGTACGTCCGCTCCTCACCGTTCATCGCTGGTGGATGTCTGCTCTGCCTCTCTGGTCAGTGTTGTCAGATATTACCCTGGTGCTCCACCCACCAGCGAACGTTCGTTGAACCATTTGTAACACACCCCAGTATTATTTTATTTTTTTCTTTAAGGAGAGAGAGAGAGAGAGAGAGAGAGAGAGAGAGAGAGAGAGAGAGAGAGAGAGAGAGAGAGAGGTACTTACAAAGCCGTGACGTGTGTGTGTGTGTGTGTGTGTGTGTGTGTGTGCTAGACTTACACTTGGGTGCCGTCGTTACAACGTTAAGTGTCCTCATTACACCAAGTGTAATACGTGTTGTTCATTAATTCTGGGAGTCAGCAGTTTTAGAGAGGAGGGGGGGGGGCGTTTTAGGGGGTCTGGGGGGGAAGTGGTGGCTCATTCAACAGTCATTAACGGTTTTAAGAGCAGGTCAGACGAGCGCCCGCACCATGTTGACAAGTCATTACAGGGGTGTGTCTCCCCTGACCAGTCATTCCAGTGGATTTTCTGCCCCCTCTCTCTCTCTCTCTCTCTCTCTCTCTCTCTCTCTCTCTCTCTCTCTCTCTCTCTCTCTCTCTCTCTCTCTCTCTCTCTCTCTCTCTCTCTCTCTATCTATCTATCTATCTATCTATCTATCTATTTATCTATCTGTCTATCTGTCTATCTATTTATCTATTTATCTATTTATCTATCTATCTATCTATCTATCTGTCTATCTATCTATCTCTCTCTATATCTATATATCTATCTGTCTCAGTAATACATATGGTTATTATTACCTCAGGTACGGTTTCTATGAAGGAGTCCTGGTGTTACCCAGGACCAAAATCTAAAGATTATTGCGGCCCAAGGCTGCGTTACTTCCTGTAGCAGGGAAGTGTATACTCCTTTCGAGTGAGCAACATGCCCTAGGAGGAGAAACCACCTGGCACTCTTACCATCGTGAAACAAAAGCATCTCTGGCACACGAGACATAGTGTGGGGAAAAAGAAGAAAAGTATGGACTCTGGGCCTCATCTCAGAGAAGATTGAAACTAAGTCACAAGGCCACAAACTCCACAAAGCAAAATGTAATCCCAAAGAAAAGATACTGACATATATCCCAGACATCCCATATTATTGAGGTCTTAGAGACGAATTTGAGGTATAAAATGACTGACTTCATGGAATCAAATGTTCAGTCATGTAACCCAAGACACCATGGTTTCAGAGTGGGAAGATCTCGCATCTCTGGACCAGTATGATAACATTATGTACAGATGCCGAAGAACAGGTAAAATGCCGACGTGTTTGTTATACACAGACTTTACAAAAGCATTTGATGAACATGGTCGTATTACATGTAATGCGTTAGATGGGAATCCACTGTAATAATGGAAGTTGGATGTACAACCCTTAATGAGCCGATCACAACACGTTGCTGTGAACCAGACCACATCCTCCAGTGTCTCTAAGGCAAAGGGCTTAGTCCCTCAAGGCCCTGTCCTTGCGGCTTTTCCTTATTCTTATATCTCATGTTTACAAAGACGCGAAACAGAGTTAATTGTCATTTGTAGATAATACCAGAATAAGGATGAAAATCTCCTCAGTGAAGAAAGAAAAGACAGGTTTGAAACCACACATGGACTTAAAGTCTTTTAAAACAACAGTGGGAATAAGTTCCATTTCGTCCAGTGTGGGGAGGATGAAGAAATCAAGGGCACAGCAGAATACCAGACGAACACACACAACAATAAGAAAGACCTCGCAGTAACAACATCTGACGACCTGACCTTCAGCAAACCATAACAAAGCAACAGTTGCCTGCTCCATAAACATGGTGAGATGGATCTTGCGGATCTTCGAGATAGGGAAGGAAAGCCAATAATGACGCTCTTCAAGATGTTAATACTGTTATGCATAGGGGCTGCCGTGTACTGACGTTACCCTACAAGGCGGACGAGATTGCAGAATTAAAAAGCATCCTTTCCTTACACGGTGAGGGAAATGCACTTTTGAGAAGGACTTGGAGCGACAGTGAGTAGTGTAGCAACTCACTATCGCTTCAGACTGAAATCACTAAGGCTATACTCCCTAGACTGTAGATAAGAGAGGCACAACATTATTTTTCCCTGTCATCACGGCAGACAAAAATGGATCTATAGAATAATACCTCTATAATCCAAAGGTGCGATAAGCAAAAGGAGAAACTGCCTTGAACATCCGGGGCCCAAGACTATTTAGTATTTTGCCTGCACCCAGCCTGGACGATCCAGGCTATGGATGTAGAAGACCTCCCCAGTCTGTGTCATGTAAAACCCCCACAGCCCTCACCCTTCCTTAGGTCATGCCTCTACAGCCCTCACCCTTCCTTAGGTCATGCCCTACAGCCCTCACCCTTCCTTAGGTCATGCCCTACAGCCCTCATCCTTCCTTAGGTCATGCCCTACAGCCCTCACCCTTCCTAGGTCATCTCCTACAGCCCTCACCAGGATACTTCAGTTGTCGCCAGGTAAGTAAATTTCCCAGCGGGCGACTCTCTGTCTCTGAGGAGGAGGGGCATTGAAGGCCACGATGGACCGTGCAAGGCCTCGGGGAGGTTGGGCCCTGGCGCAGCTGGACACTCCTGAAGATGCGCCTAGTAATTGGAGAGGCACGATGTGGTATGACAAGGGGAAGGAAGGACATGGAATAGGATACCCATGGGTATGGCAGAGGATTCGATAGGTTGAGGTATGGCACAGCTCGGCGAAAGATAATGGAAGGGCTGGGCACCGAAAGACATGGTGTGATAGATAAGGGAAGACATGACGAAGTTTGCCACCGCATTGCGAAGCAGGCGAGGGAGGAAGTGACGTAGATGGGACGCCGCTGATGTCTAAGAGCCATACTGTAGCGGATACTGTAGCGGAAGACGTGAGCAGGTCTTGCTTGGGGTTTGCGATCGTGGTGGATAGGAACTAAAACTCGAGATTAGTAATTAGATATGAAACAATTATGAGAAACAAGTTTGAGATGGATAATTGAATTCGTATGACGTGAAAGTGAATATGAGAGAACGGGAAGAGGGTTGTTTATTTGCACCCGTCCGGGCGGGTTGGTGATGGCGGCTGGCGGGGCGAGGCCAGACACAGCAGGGCGGGGACCTCCCACAGGCAGGTGTTAACGTGAGGGAGGGAAGGAGCGTGACGCGCTGTATTGCTCCCTTCCCGCCAGCAGACTGTCGCCGCCCGTGCACCACATGGTGCTGCTGTCCACCCACCCACCCACCCCAGACCGCTGGGGGTCGCCACGGGCTAATTACCTCCACGGCCAACAATTGAAATTTAATGGATAAATTCATAGTAGACGGAGGGAGGCGAAGGAGGAGGAGGAGGCGTCGGTAGGAACACTGGGGAGGAGCCTTATGGCTTTGATGGTGATCGCTGGTGAGGAGCTGTGCTTGGTGATCGCTGGTGAGGAGGTGTGCTTGGTGATCGCTGATGAGGAGCTCTGCTTGGTGATCGCTGATGAGGAGCTGTGCTTGGTGATCGCTGGTGAGGAGGTGTGCTTGGTGATCGCTGATGAGCTGTGCTTGGTGATCGCTGGTGAGGAGGTGTGCTTGGTGATCGCTGATGAGGAGCTCTGCTTGGTGATCGCTGATGAGGAGCTGTGCTTGGTGATCGCTGATGAGGAGCTCTGCTTGGTGATCGCTGATGAGGAGCTCTGCTTGGTGATCGCTGATGAGGAGGTGTGCTTGGTGATCGCTGATGAGGAGCTGTGCTTGGTGATCGCTGGTGAGGAGCTGTGCTTGGTGATCGCTAATGAGGAGCTCTGCTTGGTGATCGCTGATGAGGAGCTCTGCTTGGTGATCGCTGATGAGGAGCTGTGCTTGGTGATCGCTGGTGAGGAGGTGTGCTTGGTGATCGCTGATGAGGAGGTGTGCTTGGTGATCGCTGGTGAGGAGCTCTGCTTGGTGATCGCTGGTGAGGAGCTCTGCTTGGTGATCGCTGATGAGGAGGTGTGCTTGGTGATCGCTGGTGAGGAGGTGTGCTTGGTGATCGCTGATGAGGAGCTGTGCTTGGTGATCGCTGGTGAGGAGGTGTGCTTGGTGATCGCTGATGAGGAGCTCTGCTTGGTGATCGCTGGTGAGGAGCTCTGCTTGGTGATCGCTGATGAGGAGCTCTGCTTGGTGATCGCTGGTGAGGAGCTCTGCTTGGTGATCGCTGGTGATGAGCTGTGCTTGGTGATCGCTGGTGTACAGTCTTACATCTTGGTTACAGGAGGAGAGGACGCAGCAATCTTACGTAAACGTTAGAACGTTTTCTTTGTCTTGAATAAAATGGGTAAAAGAAAAACTTCTTTGATCTTGCTTAACTGGATATTGTCTCGACCGAACAAAGCCAGAGACCATAAGGGTCTCTCGCTACGAAAATGAAATTACCTTCTTGGTATCCGGCGGGCGAGAGAACTGCTGTAGTTAAGTGGGTGGTCTTGTCTTGCTGGGGGCGGGGGAAGGGGCTCTCCATGCGGTGGGACGTTAGTGCTGGGTGATGCTGCTAGGGCAAGGCGTTAGTGCTGGGTGTTGTTGCTAGGGCAAGGCGTTAGTGTTGGGTGATGCTGCTAGGGCAAGGCGTTAGTGCTGGGTGATGCTGCTAGGACGAGGCGTTAGTGCTGGGTGATGTTGCTAGGACAAGGCGTTAGTGCCGGATGATGTTGCTAGGTGCAAGGTGTTAGTGCCAGGTGATGTTGCTAGGACAAGGCGTTAGTGCTGGGGGATGTTGCTAGGGCAAAGCTTTAGTGCTGGGGGATGTTACCAGGGCAAGTCGTTATTGCTGGGTGATGTTGCTAGGGCAAGGGGTTTGTGCTAGGAATGAGGTGGGGGTTGGACCCCTTGAAAACAATGAGACGAAACATGTTAACGAAAGACACAGCTAAATACTATCTACTATCATTATAGATAAAGATTTAAGTTAAGCTACTTTAGATGTTATCAGTTTGCAGATGAACTCAAAACTCATCAGACGCTGCAACAATCCAACACAAGTACTGAACACAAGGTGGATACAATGACCATGAAGGCGAGACACACAGTGTTACGCCACAACACACAGGAACCACATCAGAGCTGCATACAAGCCTGGTGTTCTTACCTGACCAACATTATCCTGTGTTCATGAGTTCGGTGTGTGTGTGTGTATACAACTCAGGGAGCTTGGTGATGGTGCCAGTGGTCATAGAATATCATGCCCCACACACTACACTATGGTTCATACGGGCAGTTTCACCTACCCTGGGTCGACCTACTGACGGCACATCGCCTTCAATATATCACATCGATCCATTTTATTCTCTTACTTGTACTCCTCCCGCCCTCCTGAATGTCCAGGTCGCTATACTGTAAAACCCTCCATCATCTCTTCCTCCCCTCAACCCTTGCACCCTCCACTTCTGACATACACGTATATATTCATTCTCTTGGTATTTTTTTTTTTTTCACTCTTCCCTATAGCCAAACCATCTCTGCACACCTTGGTCGGATCTCTCACTAAGACTGCGCTTCATCCCACACTTCTCTTTGACACTGTCAATTCCAAACATGATTCATCTGTCACACACCACACATCGTCCTCGGGCATGTCATATCCAACACATCCTCCCTCTTCCTTTCCTTTGCATTTAAGGCACGAGACTCGCATCCATACAACTGCATCGAGACGAACAAACCCTCATGAACACCCATGTTTACCCAAGGAAGACCCAGGCTTCTTTCACACGCTCCTGAGTCCACCCAGGACCTGAGCCTTGTCTTCCACATTGTGGCCCATTCAGCCTCCATGGTTCCATCTCCTGCCTCGTCCACTCCCAGTTACCTTAAGTACTCCACTTCCTCCAGGTTCTCCCAATATGAACTTACTCTCAAATCATCTTGTCTCACTCTCCGTTTATACTGCACCTCATTACCTTGATTGCATTCTCGCTAACTCTTACCCTCCTTCTTTCACACTAGCTTCTTGGAGTTTCTCTCGAGAGTCTGCCATCATCTGCAAATATGCCTACCCCTCCCTAACGTACTGTAGAACGCCTATTTCTTTTTCAAGACCCCCTCGTATTCACATCCCTCACTACCTCTTCCATGAGGAGATTAAACACCTATGGAGACATCGCACGCCCATCGCAGACCCCATCTTTATCGCAAACCACTCACCCTCTTCCCACCATACTCACACACACACACACACACACACACACACAACTCGCTCTCCCGTTAAGAACCCCTCACTGCACATAAAACTTCTCCTCCCGCACCATTATGTTCGTAGCTCCTTCCACAAGGCCTCCCTATTAACCCTACCACACCCATTCTCCAGATCCGTAACTGACACATACAAATTCCACTTTGTCTCCAACTGTTCTTCACGTCGAGGCTTAGAACAACCACCTGGTCCTCCTGTTCCCACCACTCTTGAAACCGCATCGCTCCTCCTAAATCAGATATACTCTGTGCATGCCATTACCCTTCCTGACCATCACTTCCCCACGTACCTCACAAGGTACATTCAAGACTAATATTTCTGTAGTTCGGACAGTTAATCTGTTTATTCCCCCCCACATGCCATTACATAGGGACAAAGTGACTATATTTTGACAGCTCTCTGGCATTTCACCTTGGGGTCATACAAACGCTAGACAACCTGACCACCAATTGTTCAAGAGCACCGAACGTCACCCCAGTGTTTTTTTGAGGGGGGAAACTCATGTGCACTCATTCACTCTTGCAACTTTGCTGCATGTATCTAGACCAGAAGAGGCGTACACGACATCCACTCGCCGCTTTACCCAAACATCTGCCGCCGTGACTCACTCACTCACTGCACATACCAACTCGCCCCAGACACACCACGCCCGTCTCTCCCTGTCATTGTAACACATTCAGCAGTCCTTCATAGTCCTTCTCCTCTTCATGTCTTTGCCTGTTTACCACCAACACCACCACTCCCTCTTCCTTGTTCGCATTGTTTTGCTCTTTTTTTTTTTCTTTTCTTCCACTGTCACGCTATCCGTTCTCTTGCTATCCTTACCCTTGTTCACCCTCCTTCCCAAACAGTTATTTCCGTAAGTTCCTCGACTCTCTCTCTCTCTCTCTCTCTCTCTCTCTCTCTCTCTCTCTCTCTCTCTCTCTCTCTCTCTCTCTCTCTCTCTCTCTCTCTCTCTCTCTCTCTCTCTCTCTCTCTCTCTCATATATCTATATATATATATATATATATATATATATATATATATATATTTCTTTCAAACTATTCGCCATTTCCCGCGTTAGCAAGGTAGCGTTAAGAACAGAGGACTGGGCCTTTATATATATATATATATATATATATATATATATATATATATAAACTTTCTATCTGTATCACTAGCCAGAGTTATCAAAGTTTTTCCGTCAGAGGGTTTAAGCTGCTGGCTGGGGGTAGGTCGATGCTCACACTGGCAGTATAAAGTTATCTTTTGAACAATTCTGCTGAAGTTCTCTTAATCAATCCTCCTTCTTTCTGCTCTTCTTCTTCCTCCTCCCCCTCTTACTACTACTACTCCGCCTCTTCTTCTTCTTCTTCTTCTTCTTCTTCTTCTTCTTCTTCTTCTTCTTCTTCTTCATCTTCTTCTTCCTTCTCCTCCTCCTCCTTCTCTTCTTCTTCTTTTTTTTTCTTCTTCTTCTTCTTCTTCTTCTTCTTCTTCTTCTTCTTCTTCTTCTTCTTCTTCTTCTTCTTCTTCTTCTTCCTTCTCCTCCTCCTCCTCCTTCTCTTCTTCTTCTTTTTTTTTCTTCTTCTTCTTCTTCTTCTTCGTCTTCTTCTTCCTCCTCCTCCTTCTTCTCCTCCATCTCTTCACTACCACTCCCACCACCACCACCACCACTGTTAACATGGTGCTGTGTTCACGCCGATCCGTACTTTGTCTGTGCACAACTAACTATACATTTTCCAGCCATTTGTTAGGCACTTCATCAGCTGGAACTTAACGTCAATATTGATTACTGGACGTACGTTACAAGGTGATTCATAACTTCATTTTTTTCTCCAGGTGACAAAAATCATATTAGGGTTTACATGAGACTGTATCATTAGAGGTGTAAGGGTGAGATTGGTGGTCTAATTATGTAATGTCTCACATTCAAGATACATAACAGTATTGGGCTGTATCTATATATGAGTTTATCATCCTGTATTTCAGATTTGATTTTGACCATTTCTGAATTCTTGTCCCATTATCCACTCTTAGTGTCCATGTGTTGGTGGCTTAGAATATCTGTTGTCTAAATATAAGATAAGATAAGATAAAATTTCTTTGTCAAACTGCATACATGATACAGAATGAAATTTTCTATGGCTAGAAGTTTAATTCAAGGTTAAGAAGTATAAGAATTATAAAATAAAAGTTATAAAGTATCCCATAGAATTACCACATAGAATATCACATGAAATATCACATAAAATATCACATAAAGTATGTCAGTGAGCGTACGGGCGAAGGCCACATAAGTAGGGGGTAAGTGGAGGCTGATATAGAGCGTACAGTGGGTACAGTACATGGGTATAGGTGGGTGACATGTGCACCTAAAATAGTACTGGGCGACATTGGAACTGAAGTGGATGGCGTGTCCCTGTGTGTGTGTGTGTGTGTGTGTGTGTGTCTTCTTCTACGTGGCCACTGAGGGGGGCCATTCGCCTTCTCCCAGTCTGCAAGGTGCTGGGTAATCTTGACGCGCCTTGTGAATGGACGTGGCGCTTAAGAGGTTCCCGAACTGGCGCATAAACTTTATGAATGAAAGATGAAGTGATCTGCATCCTAGTGTGGATCGCTGGTCCCGCCAGTGGTGCGCCACTGGGTCATGTGCCTAGAGGACTGTTCAGATGGGTGACCTGAGATAAGCGTCTGGGTGGGCCAGAAATTTGGGAGGCATGGAGGTGTGTGGCCTCGTCTCGGTGGGTCTGAAATGTAGGAGGCAGGAAGATGTGTGGCCTCGTCTCGGTGGGTCTGAAATGCAGGAGGCAGGGAGATGTGTGGCCTCGTCTAGATTGGTCTGAAATTTGGGAGGCATGGAGGTGTGTGACCTCGTCTAGATGGGTCTGAAATTTGGGAGGCATGGAGGTGTGTGGCCTCGTCTAGGTGGGCCAGAAATTTGGGAGGCAGGGTGATGTGTGACCTCGTCTAGGTGGGCCAGAAAATTGGGAGGTAGTTTGATGTGTGACCTCATCTGGGTGCAGTTGCATGTGTGACCTCAGCTGGGATGTCTGGGTAGGCCAGAGGCTAGAAGGATGTTTGGCTGTGTGACCTCAGCTAAGTGGACCACCTTACTAGGAAGCTGTTGGATGTATGACCTCAGCTTCGTGTGTGGATGGCCCACGTATACTAGGAGACGACCAGATATGTGACCTCAGCTCGGTGTCTGGCTGAGTCATGTTGTTGAAAGGCTGTGTGGGATGTATGACCTCAGCTGACTGAAGACGTCGTGCGTATTTGTAGAAGTGGGAGCGCAGTGTTGACACTGAAGAAATACAGATCAACAACTTGTTAACTAACGGATCACGTTGTGGCTGTGAATCATGAGGGTTTTTTTTTATTATTGCCTGTACAGTAAAAACCTTTGTCACCAAGGTAGTGCAGTGGAACTTGCACCTTTGATGTTTCGTATTCCATGCTTGATGCAGACAGTAGCAACAGCCTCTTATCTTTATGTTCACGTAGCACCAGGATCAGCTGAAGAAGATGAAAGCACACAAGTGGGATATCAGTTACGTCTGTTCATACGTTCGACGAAGACAAATTTCTACCTTCCTTTGAGGGACTGAAGAAATGGAAACCAATGCAAAAGGATGGAGATTAGCAGACATGACCCCACCGCAGAAGAGAGATGTGGGAGATCTATGATCTCCTTGCTCTCCAACGTAACAACTTTTGCTTCCTCGTAGAAAGAGGGAAGGAAGGCTGGATATTGCGACCCATCAAAAAGAGAGATACAAGCATTTCTACTATTGTGTGTTAAGATCACATTTCTGGCAGGGGGGACGGAGGTTATTGTCTACTAAGGGGATATGCGAAGAGTCATTCACAGCCCACACTGTCACTCAACGTCTACTGACAGCGACTGAAAGCACTGAAGACTGTCTTTGCAGTGTGGTCGGGAGATACAACATAGGGAAAAAGAAAAAAGTATAGTCCCAAACTAACACTAAAAAAAAATCATTCCTTCTGGCATGATAGTCATAAAAATCTTCGTATGATAACACTACTCAAAGGGACAGTGAATGCAGGGAGAGGAAAGACTGGGATATTTCTACCAGTCGAGGTATACGACATAGGAGACAGCACCGTGCAGGTCCAGGCATATGTTACCACCGTAACCATGATTACAGGAGGCAGCATCATACAGCTGTAGCCATATGTCACCACCGTAACCATGACTACAGGAGGCAGCATCATACAGCTGTAGCAATATGTCACCACTGTAACCATGACTACAGGACTCAGCATCATACAGCTGTAGCCATATGTCACCACTGTAACCATGACTACAAGAAGTGGTCGACTGTAGATAGGTGCACGTGTCTTCCCGGACTGGAGGATCAGCAAGAGGAGGAGGAGGAGGAGGAGGTCGTGTGCGGAGGCGACGTTTGAACAGTGCTCTTCAAAGCGTGTGGCGACTCACACATGAACGTATGTAAATGTTTACTCTCGTAAAAGATGTGATTTACCGCCGGCAGCTGAGGCCAGGCTTGGAGGCCAGACAACCTTGACAGCCGTAACGTGTATGCAAGATGGTTAATATTTGTCTTTTCTCCTCTTGGCTTTTAGCAAGAGCAAACAAGAAAGTTTTAAAAAAGAAAAGAGAGGATAAAAGGTTTATTCTATTGATGCAGTAAAGTAAACTGAGATAAAGAGAGGAAGGAATTGGGTCATTACGAGCGTGACACATGACCACCTGTGCTGGTGTTTAGGTATCTCGTGAACCTGCTTGGCCCAGGTGGCTCTCTGTGACCTTCTGTGACTCGGCCTTCGTGCCGGGTGTCAAGGTCACCTGGTCTCCAGGATGACAGTAGTACGCTCAGTCATGATGATGTGGCTAAGGCGGGGAAGCAGCCTTCACATCTAGTGGTTCTCGCCTCTGTTGCGTCCTTCTCCCCTATAGGTGATCGTAACTTGTGCCAAGATATTGTCTACATGGCCCGAAATTACGATATACAGTATATATATATATATATATATATATATATATATATATATATATATATATATATATATATATATATATATATATATATATATACGCTGATAACCACGAGGAAAAAGAAATACGAGAAGTTCCCAAGTGCACTTTCGTGTAATGATCACATCATTACACGAAAATGCACTTGGGAAACGTAACTAGGACGCCATTTCGTGAACAGGTGACTAGCTACGTCTCTTCGTTGTATATCAACCGACTGTCATATTTCATGTATCTCCCTTGATGATGTGATTATTACACGAAAGTGCACTTGGGAACTTGTGTGCATATGTTAGTGTGTGTTCTGTCTGGGGCTTCTTTCAGTACCGTTCATCGCCCTCGACCTTTATATTCTCCCAGTGATTCTTGCGGGTGATGCTCGTTAACCTTCCCTGGGTCATGTTCATTATCCTGTGGGTAACGCTCGTTAACCTCGTTCATCATCCTCAACATGCCCAGTGCCAGTGTATTCTGTAACTGTACGCCCAGCAAAATGATGTGCCTTTGACCTCACTTACTGCTATCAGTGTTAACGAATTAATGACTTATTCTGCGCCGTGTCCTGTTCCAGATACACACCTCAGTGTCTGGGTAACGCTCGTTAACCTCTGGGTAACGCTCATTGCCCTTTTTTCGGTAACGCTCAATGCCCTTTCTGGGTAACGTTCATTAACCTCTAAGAAACGCTTGTTAAACTCTGATAATATTTGTTGATTTCTTGGTAATGCTCTTCACCCTCTTTGGGCAAATCTCGTTAACCTCTCTGGATAACGCTCGTTAAACTCTGGGTAACGCTTGTTAACCACGATGTTCATATCCCTGCTAAATCGAGTGCGTTAGATTTGTTGACGTGTGGACGTATCTATATATATATATATATATATATATATATATATATATATATATATATATATATATATATATATATATATGTATATATATATGTCTCCTCTGAATTTTTTATTTTTCGTTTGATTCTGTACTTGTAAATATTGCAAAAGTAGCAACAGATGATGTATGTTAGTCATGTGATGTTGTAACAGTAATAACAGATAGTGTATGTTACTATGTCACGCATGACCACGACACGTGTTACATCAACCATGTATCATGTATCGTATACCCTATCTCTCTTGAGTCGCTTCACCCATGTACAGTGTCGTCTATGTACCAGAATATCTTCGTACCGTTACTAATGTGCCACAGCACCCATGGACTATGTCACCACTGTACACAACAGCCATGTACCGTCAATAAGTGTCCTACAACACCCATGTATAGGTACACCCACGTACCAGAACACCTTTGTACCAAGACATCCACGAAGTATATCACCCATGTACTAGGTCACCCCTGTACCAAAACACCCACGTACCAGAACACCCAAATACTAGGTCACCTACGTACTAGAACACCCACGTACCAAATCACCCACGTACCAAGGCCCCACGTAGCACGTCAATTAGATGACACACTACTTACCAAGTAATAAGGGCGCCGGGAGCAAGGTACCTTCCACTAGGACCTCCACGAGGCTCCCTCCCCCAGTGTAAACAGTATCAGATGACGCCCTCAGTGCGTCAGTGTGGGCAGGTCTGATCGACCACCAGGGGTCCTGAAGGAGTCTGGGGGTCCTACGCTAGTCTGGAGGGGAGGGGGAGGAGGTATGGTCCACCAAGGATCCTGGGGGCGAATCTGGGGGTCCACCATAGGTCCTACGCTAATCTGGGGGTGGTCCATCAGGGGTCGTGCTGTATCACACCTCCCGCTGCGATGGTCCGTGTTCAGGGCGACACGGACCTCTGATGGTTCAGGGGTGCTCGGGGACTGGTTACATGGCCAAGGATTATGGACCATTAGCTCTTAACATTGGGCCACAGAGGCTTACTGTTGTGTGGTGATTGGTTACAACATCAAATCGCTCTGATTGGTTTAGAGCCTGTTTAGAGACGCCTGATTGGCGACACGTGCGACTAACGAAGACTAAAGGAGACAGGTGATTGGTTATACGCCTGAAGAGTTGGGTGACTGGTTATATCATCGGGTCAGGGACGCTCATAGGTCAGCGATGAAGGCGAGTCTGTACAGGTCCATGGTTACTTCATGGTTCCTCACCTTCGTCCGTTGGGGGTGAAGCTAAATGGTTGATTTCGTCGTGAATCATAAATTGGCCAGGAACGTTGGTGGGGTTCATGAAAGAGTCAGTCACAGGCGAATGGTGTTTCCAGCGCTTTCGTCTGTGATTGCATGTTAGATGAAGCCAGGTTAGAGCACCTTCCTGGATATCTTGAAGTTCCTTCGCTTGGCAGAGTCGTGTGTTTTTGTCTAACGAAAGGCCATACCTCAGGAAGGGTTCAAGCCGATCCTAAGATCAAATCTCAGGATGAGTTTGATTCTGTCGCAGCTCAGAAAGGATTTAAGTCTGTCGGTGAGGGGGGTCATAAAGACACAGGATGGGTTTAAGTCTGTCTTGAGGTCACCTCTGGGATCATAATGAGTTCAACAATAGGTTTAGAAGTACCCACACTTTCATTTGCATGTTAACATGTGTTCATATGTTCACTTAAGTACCTTTGAGCTTTGTCCGTGCTACGGTTTGTCAAAAGGTGAAGAAAACAGGCTGGGAATACCTAACTGGTTTACCGAGTCGAGACCTGATCTTCTGAACTGGTAAGAGAGACGTTGCTGGGGCACAGGTCAGGTCAGGTCAGGTCAGGTCAGGTCGTCACATAGGATTCCCTGCAACCAAAAACCCACTGGGGTGGACCTTCACCGGACCAACTCGTGGTTCGAGGTTGGTTTATAAGGTTTGTTGTGGCGACCCCACACCTGCTAGGAGTTGGACTTAACATGGCTGGTCTGTGGCGAACCCCACACCTGCTAGGGTTGGACTTCCGTGGCTGGCCTGTGGCGATCCCCAACACCTGCTAGGAGTTGGACTTCCGTGGCTGGCCTGTGGCGATCCCCAACACCTGCTAGGGTTGGACTTAACATGGCTGGTCTGTGGCGACGCCCACACCTGCTGGGGGTTTATCCCCACACCTGCAGGAGTTGGACTTAACATGGCTGGTCTGTGGCGACCCCCACACCTGCTAGGGTTGGACTTAACATGGCTGGCCTTTGGCGACCCCCACACCTGCTGGGGGTTTATGGCGTGTTCTTCACCTCTTGTGTATACATCTCGCTCTTTATGATCACTTTTATAGCTCAATGATGATGTAAAGATGAGGGAGGGAGGGAGGTGGTGATGGAGGGGAGGACCTGAAGGAGCTGCCATCTCCCCAACACCTGTTTTCTAAAGCTACTGTTCTCTTTTATAGGTTTCAGGTGAGAGGGAGCTGGTGTTGAGCTGTCTTTCATGGAGAGGATTTTTTCTTGCGCTGAAGCTGAGAAGTGTAGCGATGGTGTAAGGGAAGTGTTGGCAGCGGGAGTCAAAAGTGTCCAATCAGGATAGAGCCATTTTGTTCATTGTCATCTCTTCGTTGATGTGTATACACAGTGAGCAAGCAAACCTGTAGATAGATTGACACACACACACACACACACACACACACACACACACACACACACACACACACACACACACACACACTTCATTAAACCATTATTTGATTATTTATTCATTTATTTACGGTCTCTTTTAAGTGTTATCAAGTCCGAATTAAATGATTATATATTCACCACCCTGCTTAGTTTCCACCGTTGTTAGGTTGTATTGACTGCTGTATTTTCCCTTTACTGTCTCGTGTCCGAATAGTCTTTCTCTCTTCTGCCACAGGTAGGTACATACGTCAGCGTGGCGTCTTTGTCCTTGAATCTCATCCTCGGGGACGAATCTGTAGCGATGACTGTATGACATAGGGTGGTGGAGGTTCCCTCAACTGACCCACTCATACCTGTGTGTTGGAAGTCCCTCACCTGAAGCCTCTCACACCTGTGTGTTTGAGAGCCACATCTGTGCAATTCACACCTGTGTCTTTGAGGGCCGCCCGGCCCCCTCCCCACCTGTACCACTCACACCTGTGTGTTGGAGGTCCCTCACCTGAGCCACTCATACCTGTGTGTTTGAGGGCCTCACTTGTGCCACTCACACCTGTGTGTCGGATGCCCTCCGGTGAACCACTTAACCTTTGTCATCATGCACTTTGTAGCGCCTGAGTGCCTCACCTGAGCCACTTTGCCACACCGTCATGCACTTGTGAATACCCCCTCCTCAGCTACTGGCTCGTCTCTCCTCACCACTACAGTTATAAACACACATATCATCAGACACTCGCCAGGTTATCACGCGCTGCTACACATGCTCTTGTGCATATCATTTGCATAAATTAAGTTTTTCCTCACCTATGGCGCAGGATGAATTTGTTATTCATTCCATATTTCTTATGTCCTTTTTTTTTCCTCCATTTATTGTTTATAGTGTATGTATTACGTTCGAAATGATACTTAACCCTTTTTTTTTCGTTCGTAATGTAATCGTAAATGAGAGGGTGGATTACGTTACAAGGTTTACATTTGGTCCTTTTTTTTTTTGTTAGATATTCTGCAGAGGTTAGAGTCAAGTTCTCCTTCGTTGAATTATCGATAGATTACGACACGATGGCATGTGTGGGGGATATACTTATGACGTCTACATCAGCTCGGTTATACAATCAATATGGTCGTCAGAGGATTTTATTTACAAATTGTTCTTTACGTCCCCCTTTATGGCATTTGATTCTTTTCTTGCTCTGTTAGATATGTTCTTATTTTTGTCTTTATTCCCTACGTCCCTTTTAGAATCACTTGATGACTGCTTCGAATATATTAAGGGTTCCTTTAACCTTATGGATTTCACCAGAACCAGATAAGCTGGGCTGAGGAACCAGAGGTGAGTAGGTTGGGCTGAGGAACGAGAGGTAAGTAGGTTGGGCTGAGGAACGAGAGGTAAGTAGGTTGGGCTGAGGAACCAGAGGTAAGTAGGTTGGGCTGAGGAACCAGAACCAGGTAGGCTGGGCTGAGGAACCAGAACCAGGTAGGCTGAGCTGAGGAACCAGGGGTAGGTAAGCTAGGCTGAGGAAGACAAAACAGGCACTAAGGTAGGTGGGTATGGAGGATTATCTGGCTTAACTCAACCTAAGCCCCAGCCTCGAGAGAACTTTACGTGTTATATCTACGAGGGAGAACTTATTGGTTTTGCTTGGTGCTTTATTCTGATTTTTATCTTATATTTCTCTCCAGGAGTCAGCACCTCGACCCTAGCCAGGATCAAAGGTCAGTGGTAAAGACGTGCTTATCAAAGGTTAAGATGTGGTTGTATTTTGTGAGGACTATCGAGAGTTGAAGGAACATGCATTTCTTAGGCTGTAGTGAAATTCCATTTATAGGAAGAAGACACACTGCATTCGCTCAGTGTTTTCGCGTGAGGTTTACATATTCCTGTAAACCAAAAGCCTGGTTTGGAATACTCATTGATCCACAGGAAGAACACTAACCTCTTACTGTTGAATGTGTCCTGATGGTTACTTTACCGGGCGCTCTTAAGTGTCTTAACTTCTTCCGTAATGATGATGACTGACAGTGAGATACGGAAACATGAGTAAAAATACAAGGCTTTATTTAGTATGTACACATTTGATAAACTAGAACAAGTGGTGCAAAATTATGGTATGATAACGCAGACAGACGTGGTAGGAGTCATGTGGCACTGTTGCAGGTACATGCAAAAGGCGTGGCTGGAGCTCTGTTGGAGAGATGCGTCGTTGCCTGGGTCTCAGGGTGCTGCTACAGGAGAGGCGTCGTTGCCTGGGTCTCAGGGTGCTGCTGCAGGAGAGGCGTCGTTGCCTTGATCTCAGGGTGCTGCTACAGAGAGGCGTCGTTGCCCGGGTCTCAGGGTGCTGCTACAGGAGAGGCGTCGTTGCCTGGGTCTCAGGGTGCTACTACAGGAGAGGTGGCATGCCAAGGATCCGAAGCTGTGCAGCAGAAGGGTAGAGGAGTTACAGAGGTCCCGCAGCTTTGCTGGCGGTGTGGTAGATGGGAGGTGGTTGAAGTGCTTTAGTCTGGAGACGGTTGCCTGGTCAGGGATGAGACGTAGCTAAGATCCTGCAGGACCTGCGGTAGAAGATGGGTCTCTGCCAGATAGCAGGCAGGACGTGTACAGTGACACTGGATAATGTAGCTGCATCACTTAGCTACTGGGGAACCCACGGTCCTGGTCAGTGATCAGTCGTAATGAGGTTAGGATTGTGATCCAGAGGTAAATATGATATTGGTAATATTCGAAAGTAGAAGTAAGACTCTTGAAAATCTTGCAGGTAACAAGTGTACGCCTTGGGTAACAGATGTAAGCCTCAACTCACAGGTGTAGGCCCACGGTAGTGTGTGTGTGTGTGTGTGTGTGTGTGTGTGTGTGTGTGTGGACGGCTTCATAGAACACTCACACCCTCCTCCTGCCACACATACACATATGTAGGATGGTGCTGCTCATGTGCTGGTGCAGTATCTTCCACACGGCTTGCACTGGATGGTGTATTGGGCTACCAGCGTTGTGGTGTATTGATGTAGTACACGCACTGGTGAAAAATCAGAGGGAACTCGCTTATATTACCAGGCTTTGTACTGAGAATATTGTGGCTCATTTTTATGTTCCAGTGTTTAACCTGTTCACTCGGATCATATCGGTATGTGTGTGTGTGTGGCAGTGCGTGGTAGTGTGTGGGCGTGTGACACGAGATCTGACGTGGGCGTGGTGGTATTGTCGTGGCGTGTGTAGGCGTGCGGTACTTATGCGTGGGAAGGCCGAGGTTGAGAGGCGCGGGTGAGGACACTGTGGAGTAGGTCACTTGGCGACGCCCCTTGACAGCAGGTGGGCAGCCAGCAAGGTGTGTGTGTGTGTGTGTGTGTGTGTGTGTGTGTGTGTGTGTGTGTGTGTGTGTGTGTCTGCTGCCGCAGGACATAGCTGTGTTACTGGGTACAGAGTTAGGCTTATGTGCTGGCCTACCAGACAGACAGAAACATACACAGACTCTGGGATTACACAGACCATCACGATAAAGATTCTTCTGTGTTCAGGGTCGAGTTCATGAGTAACCAGCAATTGCTAACGTATTCTTTTACGTCATATTCACTAATCATTTACAGTAAGACGAGTAAATCACCCTGGGATCACCGTCTGCGACTTGTACATAACAGGAGGGCATTTCATCTGCGAGGTTCTTCGGCGAGTTCGATGTCTTCCCCGTCCGTTACCCTGTGGGAGTGGAAGGATCGTTAAGAGAGGGAAGAGGAGGAAGGGAGGGGAAAGTGTGTTGACACGCTGGTGAGGGATGGTGGACAACAGGGTCATAACCTGGAGCCATAGAGGCAGATCTATAGTCCAATAGAGCAGGAGGAGCTTCTAAGAGGTACCGGCCGTCAAGGACACCATAATGGGGTAAAGAGAGATATGGTATGGCTACACCGTAATCAAATGTTATAATCATGTACGCTTTTATTTATTGTTTATCACCTCTTCCTAAGAATATAGATGTTGCTGATAAACAAGGATTGACTTTTGAGTGATTATAACAGGAAGCGACACTTGGAAACCCAGGGTAAGAGACAGAAAGCTGGATTTGCTGAGGTTAGGTGAAGTTCTGGGACCAGACGTGATCCTTGGTGTGGGGACAGCTTAAGGGACGGGGCGACCGGACCAGCCAGCGCCCCCAGGTCCCCTCGTTAGTCAAAGCGACACTCTAAGTATTGAATTACCTGTGACACTGTGTGTGTGTGTGTGTGTGTGTGTGTGTGTGTGTGTGTGTGTGAAGCGTAGCCTGAGTTGTTAGTGCAGGGTGGAGTGTGTGGTGTGTGTGTGTGTGTGTGTGTGTTTGGCCAGACACGCAGTTACGCGGAGTCAGTGGGGCCCCATTTCTTGAACTTTCCCGAACGTATCTTTTAAAAGCTGCGTATGCTGGCCACATTTACAAGTTCATGGTTTTACTTAATTCCAAGTACCCATTGCTCTTATATTTTAAAAGTACATCTTTTTTTACAACTTTTCTGGTAAATTTCTCGAATGATGTCATGTTATGGCATGTGGGTCTTCTGTTCTTGCATCTTCGTCGTCAAGCTGGTTTAGAACCTCAAGGGTTGTGATTAGGTCACCTCTTACTCTTCTCTCTTCCATAGGGAACACATCTAAGGCCTCTTAATCATTTCCTTGAACTCAGCTTTCAAATACGGTATCATTTTGACTGCCCTCCTCTGGTGGACCTTCCTGAGTTTTTACATCAGTTCTCTGTGCTTCTATAAGTGCGGTAACCAAACGCCAGAAGTATACTCCCGTTCTGGGCTGATGCCGAGTTTGGACATCTTGCTGAATACCTAACTTCTTATCCAAGTACGTGTGAGCATTGCTGGTGTATACCTGCAGACAGTTCTTTCCCTTATTACTCCCCCGTGGAAGGTACTCTGATGACGGGGTGGGGACGATATCGGTTTCCAAGTCCCTCTCAGACACAGATTGCTACGGGTTATTCCCTGCTGGATGATATTCATACTGAATCCTTCTCACGGTATGCCTCATTACCTTACATTTATCCGGATGTGATTTCATCATCCATGTATGAGACCAACTTTGGCGTTTGTCTAAGTCCCTTTGGGAGTCGACGCAATCCTCCTCGCCTTTTACTTCTTTCATGACTTTGGCATCGTCCACAATTACATCAACCCGTCTGGCAAGTCATTCACATAGAGCGAGAAGAGTAATGGTCCCAGGCAGAACCCTACGGTACACCACGAGTGACCTCTGACTTGCTTCATCTGTTCCCATCCAAGAAGATAATCTTCTGTCTAGCGAACGTGTCTCTCCCTTATTCTTACCTGGAGATGTAGATTCTTATGTGGTATAGTGTCAGATACTCTTTTTGGCAATCCATTTGCAGATAATCCAATCAGTTTTGTCTTTTACCTTAAACGGAGCTCTCTTTTTCGTAGAAATCTAGGATGTTCGTGAATGGAATCACCTATTTGTACTCTGCGAACATGGAGTATTACACTCTTGGGACTCATGAACATTCTCTACTATCATACAGCTTCTTATATATTCATAATGCTGTTTGCTTTAGGCATATCTTCAGCCCATGCATCCACCACTCTCAAAGTATCATTCTTTTATCAAGCTTCTTGCTTAATCTTGTTATGTCCTCTGGTGGTTCCCCCATCCCTTAATCTTTCAAGGAACCGTTCACTGAGTCATTCATTAAGTTTCTCTCTTCCGTGAAGGGCAAATTTAAGGCTTCTAACCTTCCCCTGTAACTCAGCTCTCTTAATTCTGGCTCCATCTTTTTGCTGCCTTCCGCTGAACCTTCTCTATTGGTTCTTTGCGCCCTTTTAGATGCGTTAACTAAACGTGAGAATTATGGTCTAGTGATGGCTTGACACAGGATATAAACAGCTTGCTAAATATTTCCTTGTGATTACTATTTGTGATTCGTATTTGGTATTACTATTTGCGTTACGAGGCAAAAGTTCGACACTCGTGTTACTCCTTCTTAACCTTGTATACACATGTGCCATGTGTTTGCTCCAGTGTATGGGTGCACACACACACACACCCTAGCCTATGACAGGTACCCAGGTACCTATCTATAAGCCCCTAGGAGAGGATGAGCGGCTGGGTGGACTGTGTGTGTGTGTGTGTGTGTGTGTGGTGTGTGTGGTGGGTGGGTGGTTACGATCAGGCTGGCACACCGACGCTGTCAGCCCCTGGTTCAGTCCCACAGGTCAGGGGGCCGTCCCCCCAGCATCACCCCGTCATTACCTCGGGCTGGGGGAAGGGAGTTGGGGGGTCACGTTACAAAAATAAATTCTCCGATACGGTTTCAAAGCCTCACACCTTCCAGGAAGTGGATGGAGATTAGGATAAGTGCGTCTTATCCTATATAGATCATCTAATTGAGCATAGTATATATATATATATATATATATATATATATATATATATATATATATATATATATATATATATATATATATATATATATATATCTGCTTCGTGTTAAGGCTCACTGTGACAGTCCCTCATGTACGTATATTGTTGACATTACAAGCAGGTTCGGGGTAGCAGTACCCTCCCTCCTCCTCCTCCTCCTCCTCCTCCTCCTCCTCCGGCCCTTCCCCTCCTCCCTCCTCCTCCTTCCCCTCTCCCGCCCAACACGCTCCACGCCGAAGACAGCCCGTGGACAGCAGTAGTTTGGACGGGCCCTTGTGCGGGTACTCACCCCCGCCATTCGTCGCCGTCACCTGATCCCCCACCCCCCCTGAAGTTTATTTATGATCGGAGGGAAAAGATCGCTGGAGGTTAAACTGTAGCTAAATGTTCGGTAAGTGGTTGTTGAAGACGGTGGGTCAGTTGTTAGTGTATAAGATTTGGACGACATGCTTAGGGTCCTGGGCGGGTAAGCTTTGGTCTTGGACCTTGGGCGAGTAAGGTCTGGTCTAGGGCCCCCGGACGAGTAAGACCTGGTCTAGGGCCCCGGACGAGTAAACCCTGGTCTAGGGCCCCGGACGAGTAAGCTCTGGTGTAGGGCCTCGGACGAGTAATATCTGGTCTAGGGCCCCGGACGAGTAAGCTCTTGTGTGGGGCCCCGGACGAGTAAACTCTGGTCTAGGGCCCCGGACGAGTAAGCTCTGGTGTAGGGCCTCGGACGAGTAATATCTGGTCTAGGGCCCCGGACGAGTAAGCTCTTGTGTGGGGCCCCGGACGAGTAAACTCTGGTCTAGGGCCCCGGACGAGTAAACTCTGGTCTATGGCCCCGGACGAGTAAGCTCTTGTGTGGGGCCCCGGACGAGTGAGCTCTGATCTTGGACCCCCGGACGGGTGGGAGGTCAACAGCAATATACATCCATCACCCCAGTTACCACAGTCAGTTGCCCATTTTGAGTTTTCCATTGGTAGTGTTAGGCTGTGGTGGTCGGTTTCAGTGAGTTCATTCTGGTGTTGTTATCCCGCAGGTCATGCAGCGCATCACGGAGCCAATATACTGAGAAGCGAGTACTTTAGGATGGTCTCGTACACCCGCATGCATTTATCTGGGCCACTTCAACATACCCTCGGAGCTGGAGCGGTGCCACACACTGCCAACATTTATTGGCTGGGGAGGCGCTGGTGGCTGGGTAGGTCAGGGCAGGGGGACCTGAGGTGTCAGGGTTAAGAAGGTTCCCATTGAGGAGGGATGTCCATTTTGGGGAAGAGGTTCAGGGACTCTCAGGGTTGAAGGTTGATGTTAGAACCAGGGTACACACACACACACACGCCCACACACACACACACACACACACACACACACACACACACACACACACAAGTAATGAAGAAATGTCTCAAGTGTAAGATGATGTAGAGATACAGTTGCCAAAAAGTAAGCAGTTGTTGAACCGATATACACATACCTGAACCTTAAGGTTTGGTGTTCTGCAACACATTGTCCACAGTCCGCCTCGCCATCCTTCCTGACTGATCACCATTCGCTTGCCTTCATCCTTCACACCACCCGCTACCTTGAACCACTCACCTTCCTCTCTTCTTACTTGCACACTCGCCTTACTGTCTTGAAAAACTTATCGCTGCTTCTACTAGCTTTCCTCCGTACCTTATATTCGTAGCACCTTCCACAGAGCATCTCCATCAACCTTATCAGGCGATTTCTCCAGATCCATAGACGCGACATACCTCACCTTCAGACCCTCTGAAGTATATCCCACACAAAGACTTCAAAGCAAAAACACCCGATCCACACATTCTCTACCACTTGGAACCGCCTTGTTCCTCCACAGTCTGATGCTCTGTGCATGCCACCGCCCCTCAACGACCAGGGACACTCAGCAAACTTATACCTCTGTAATTCGAATTTTCACTTTTGTCCCCCTGCCTTTCTACAGTTGCACTAAATAGGCATTCCCACCAATCCTCAGGCATTGTCATCCCCTCTCCTGGGATATTAAACTGCAGTCACATCCACTCCAGCCGCTTTGCTACACTTCATGTTACATAAGGTATTCAACACCTTTTCTCTTCCCACCCAACCACTCCCCATGACTCTCGCGCATGCATTCGCGTTCCAGACACCTCACATCTGCCACCCTTTCATCTGACACATTCAACAGTTCTTCAAAATATTCTTTCCATCTCCTCTATGCTTCTACAAGTTCCTTATCTCCTCCTTTCACTGATGCTCCCATTTGCCACCTTGTCCTGTCACGATTCACGTATGCCAAAAGCATTCTCTTTTCCCACAGGAAGTTTGCTGATGATACATACACACTCAGAGAAAAGTCAAACCAAAAAAAGTCAAAGATACAGATATAATCATCCACCAAGATGAAAGCTTGTCACAGGAACGGTGGGCCATTATCCTATGGGGTCTCTAAGGCATCTGAGTGAGGCTGTCGCCGAAATGAACTTCTCCCTTCGTCAGTGTTAGCTGAGCCGCCTCCTGCCGCCCTCGTTGCCGCCTCCTGCCGTAGTATCAGTTACCAGACGGCTTCCGGCGCCTCTGGCTCTTGTGACGGTGAAATTTGCATATTGGCGGAATCCATCTCGGCCATGGGAACACACCCTTGAGATTATTGCTGCTGTGGTTAGCATGGGAGACACGAAATGTCCATGTACTGCAAGTCTGTATGGGTACGTTTGGACTATCGGGAGTTGCCACCGTAATCCTTTTTTTGTATCATAATGTAGTAGATTTTGTATCATAATGTATTAGATTTTGTATCATAATGTATTAGGTTCTAAGGCTTCAGTACATGGATGGTAGATGTTTCAGGCCCATGTATTTAGTGGATAAACAATGACTGGTTACAGTTTGCTGAAAGACCCATAAGTGATTTAATCCTTGGGGGTCAATAGATGATTGGTTATTGCTGCTACAGGACTGGAATTAGATGTACAACAGCAGACGAAAGAGTACTGTACGCTAGAGCCTGATGTACAGTACGCTAGAGCCTGATGTACTGTTCGCTAGAGCCTGATGTACTGTACACACGAGCCAGATGTACTGTACGCTAGAGCCTGATGTACTGTACGCTAGAGCCTGATGTACTGATCGCTAGAGCTTGATATACTGTGCACACGAGCCAGATGTACTGTACGTTTGAGCCTGACGTACTGTGCACACGAGCCTGATGTACTGTGGGCCAGAATGTTGGACATGTCGTCTGTCTGGAGCCTCCCGTTGGCCATCATTCATCAGGTACGGGATGGTATCGTGTGTACTCATCACACGATGAATGTGTGAAGGTTATTGTACGTGAATGAAGGTATTCATCCCTGTTGATGGATGGGTCCAGCAGCTCACCCTGGCCTGACAAGAGCCAAGGACGTTTTACCACTGGCACCGCCAGCTGTCTTGGGACAGGCTGGCGGAGAGGACTCCTGAGGGAGGAAGGAGGAGGAGGTCCTCGTCTGTGAACGTTGTTGCAGAAGGACTTCACAGCACTACCACCATCACCACCCGTCATAGGACAAGCGAGAGGAGAGGACTACTGGGACAAGTGGAGGTTTCGGTCCCCTCCTTTTCCTCCAGCAGAGAAACTCCACCATGCTACCACCTTCGCCTCCACCACCACCACCACAGTCACAACCACCACCGCCACTACCACAGTCACCACCACTGCCACTACCAGCCACTACCACCAGTACCAGCCACTCCCTTCCTTTGAGACGGGCCACACATTCATGCACAAAGTGGATATCATCCTTATGATGCTGAGCTTTGTGGGTTAGCACGGTGTTGATATGCTGCTCCAGGGACCCTGGGTGACGCATGGTGTGGCTGGAGGAGACGTATGATGTGGTTGGTACTGGGAGACACGCATGGTGTCGTTAGCATTGTAAGATATACATGATGTGGTTGGCGCACGGAGACCCATGGTGTGGCTGTGGGAACTGCCTAGTGTGATTGTCTCTAGGGCGAACGCATAGTGTGGTTGGCATTGCCACAGAAGTCCCACGCCTCGTCTTGTTTACAGCGAGAGTCTGATTAACATATAATTCTTTAAACAAGATGTGTGAAGGAAAGAATTTGCGCGTTTTTACTTTATTTTGCCGACGTAGCTGTGCTCTCATGGTCATGAGTCGGTAAGAGCTTTTATAGTGCTTTTAATCGTTTAAAAAAAAAGGAGGCTTCATTCTTGTTTCCTCACTAAAGCTGGCAATTAATCTCACAGATTAATCCATCGTTCTTTTAAGAATTGTTGAATTATCATCGGTGCAAAGTGATGGTGGTGGTGTATGTTATATTCTGATTCGCTGAATGGTGTTAACAAGATAATCATCGGTTGTTATTCCCTCAAAGTAAAATATATCCTCATAGATTATCATAAAGTAGAAAGTTATCTTCTTCAACTCCCTCCAACATCTTCATGTCCTTCATAAACAAGTGAGTGTCTGAAACCCCCTTCTGTTTACATAAAAAGCTTGAAGATTTGGTTTAGCATTGTTGAACTGACTGTGATATTCAGTAATTTAGTAATTAAGGTATTTTGAAACTTGTAGTGTACTCATTCTTAACTTTATGATCTAACACACTTTTAAAAGACAGGTTTTTTTCCACTTCCTCCAAAACTCGTCATTACTATCCCTTGTCTCTTATTTTCTTTCCCTTTCGTAAACCTTTCTATACTTCACTTAAGACCCGACCTCGAGGTGGACATCTGTTCGTGACTGAGCCTCCAACTTAAGGAAAAAAGACAAAAGTTTCATAATTTTGAGACTCGCTTTCGTACCTTAATATGACAGATGGTGAACTGGGACCCAGCTGGTGAGGGTAATACCATCTGCCGCATACGATGACGTGAACTCCAGGTGGTAATGACGGACGCCCTCTGCCGCATCCGGTGACGCAATCTGCACGTAGTTGTCGACCACACCATCTGTGGCGTCCGTGCGTCGGTCCGTTAGCTAGGAACTCTGGTGTACGTTAACTTTGTATACACAGTCGAGTTCTGATGGTGCTTGACCGTTGTTGGTGATGAAGGCCGTGCTACTGTTGTGGGCAAACGGTAAGCCTCGAGTGTATCTGTTAATTCGGTAACGGGGGAGTGATGATAGTCGTTCAAGTCACGCAATCATGGTATATCAGATGTAGGAGGTTGGTGGGTGGGTGGTGGGTGGTAGCAGCAGCCGCCCACAAGGGGCGGGCCAGGTTCCCGGATGCCGCTGTGGTTTTGCCACAAAAGAGCGAGTCTGCAATTGTTCCCGTTGGCGGACGCGAGGATGCCGTGGGAGACAAGAGCTGGCCAACGGGTTTGCTCACTCACCTCAACCACGAGCAATTAACCACATAGATCTTGACTCCAGGGAAGTGTCTCAACTCCCTCACGTGAGCAATAAGGCTTGTCTACTGAGCACTCCGACACGGCCATTTAAGCACAAGAGTACGACGCTGAGGTATGATGGTAGCCTGGCTTTATACACTTGATGCGTGACGTTCAAAATATTTGTCGTCAATGACCACGCAGTCACACCCGAGTCGTACGACCGTGCTCAAGGGTCGTATCACAGTGCTTAAGGGTCATACGGCCATGCTCAAGGGTCGTACCACAGTGCTCAAGGGTCGTACGGCCATGCTCAAGGGTCTTACCACAGTGCTCAAGGGGTTCAAGCACCTCAAGGGTCATACCGCCGTGCTCCTCCAGGGGTTCAGGTACCTCAAGGGTCGTACCGCCGTGCTCCTCCAAGGGGTTCAAGCACCTCAAGGGTCGTACCGCCGTGCTCCGCCAGGGGTTCTAGCACCTCCTCAGCTGGCCACTGTCCGTCCGCCTGGTTTCCCCACAACCTGGTCTTGGGTCCATACAGTAGTGTCATCTCTGACACGCACACCGCTCCACCCAATACAGGTCGCTACCCCACTCCATGAATATGTGTACGAGCGGTGGAGTGGTAAGGTCAACCCAAGACCCGAAAGGAAAGGTCACGTCTGAACAGAAGGAGGTGGAGTGGTGGGTGTGGAAAAAAAAAAGACAACAACGAGTAATAAGTACAAGACGAAGCAGCCACTTTGGCAGACCGCGTCCAGAAATACACAAGCCAGAGACTTCAACACACACACACAAAAACGGTGATGGATCTGCGAACGTTCCTTTACGGATTCACTCCTCCGCTTTCCTTTAGCTTAATGACGGGAAATGGGAATTGCTGGACTACGCGGAGGAGGGGTAGTGACACACTCTCTCTCTCTCTCTCTCTCTCTCTCTCTCTCTCTCTCTCTCTCTCTCTCTCTCTGTTGAAATGCACACACCCCACACACACACACACACACACACATAAAAGCTAATGATAGGAATAGAACAAAGATAGACTAGACTCCCGTGCGTGAGGCTCGGCGAACCACAAGCCTCCACGGTGACTGGTCGCTGGGGTCTGTTGACATTAAGAAAGCAGACGAGGGTGTAGATGACGGCCATGAGGAACTCCTCCTCCCCCCTTTCTCTTTCTCTTTTGTGGCCTTTGGTCGTTATTTCCAGGTTGTGGCAACACCAGGACCAGACCGATATTCTCAAGACGAAACACTCGATGGAAACGCTAAGAAATATCAACACGGGAGTGTCGTGGATTTAAGAAATAAGTGAATTATTGTTAAAAGAGAAACCCCGAACAGCCACATTGATATTCAGTAGAGTGTCTTACGAGTTTATTAAATGTTTATCTCTTGTATGACATCAGAGGTCAAGGAGGAAGATAATTATGAAGTGGATGTAATTATTTTCTTCGAGTCAGAGACACGGTCGACTCTGTGACAGTTTCACTGTCTCTTGGGGCGTCTCTGTCCGGCCCAGAGGACAAGGGAGGGAGTCATGGATAGGTACCAAATGTGCTGCCGACTACCGCCTCCGCCATCATTGTCCACAGCTCTGTACACACCACTCGCCACTCGCCTCCAGGAAATGAACTGCCTCCCTGCACTTTATCTGGCCGTAAGCTGGTCCTTAGTGAGAGGCACTCATGCGTGCCTCGCCTTGCCTCCTGCCTCCCTCCTGCCTCCCTCCCCTCCTTCACTGATGCAATCGGCTCTCTCTCTCTCTCTCTCTCTCTCTCTCTCTCTCTCTCTCTCTCTCTCTCTCTCTCTCTCTCTCTCTCTCTCTCTCTCTCTCGTTGTTCTAGCCCTCCAAATCTTGGGTGGCTGGGGGACAACTTGTGGCTCTCCGCCGTCGAAGAATGAGGAGAGAGAGAGAGAGAGAGAGAGAGAGAGAGAGAGAGAGAGTGTGTAAGTCATGTCACACTGGCTGTTTACCTGGTCAGGGGCGCGGTCAATAAGCCAGCAAGAGAAAATGGTCATAAATCTCTTATATCGTTGTGTGGTCACTCTGTCCGAGCCTTACCACAATCTTGGGTATTTGATAACGACTTGTATGACTGCGTTGATGTCCTGACATTGCTTGTTGCCCTGGAGATAGAACTGTAAACCGAGATTAAATAGATGAAGATGATTTAAGATAATGATGATAATGACAATGATAGTAATAAAGATAATGATAATAATAACAATAAAAGTAATAATACTATTCTTCTTCTTCTTCTTCTTCTTCTTCTTCTTCTTCTTCTTCTTCATCTTCTTCTTCTCCTTCTTCTTCTTCTTCTTCTTCTTCTTCTTCTTCTTCATCTTCTTCTTCTTCATCTTCTTCTTCTTCTTCATCTTCTTCTTCTTCTTCTTCTTCTTCTTCTTCTTCTTCTTCTTCTTCTTCATCTTCTTCTTCTTCTCCTTCTTCTTCTTCATCTTCTTCTTCTTCTTCATCTTCTTCTTCTTCTTCTTCTTCTTCTTCTTCTTCTTCTTCTTCTTCTTCTTCTTCTTCTTCTTTACTATTATTATTGTTATCATTATTATCATTATTGTTATTGATATTATTATTATAATTATCATTATTATTATCATTTTATTATTATTATTATTGTTTTTTCATTATTATCATTGTTATTATTATCATTATCATTATTATTATTATTATCATTATTATTATTATTATTATTATTATTATTATTATTATTATCATTATTATTATTATTATCATTATTATCATTATTATTATTATTGATATTACCTGTTTCTTGAATTTAGCGCCGCCCATAGGCGAAAATATAAAGAAGAAACACACCGTAGAGACAGCGAGGCTATAACCAGAGGAGTGGGGGTTTAAACAGCCAGTCTTTACATAGACACACGGTTGTTTGCCGTGTTCACAGTGGTGAGGCTGGGACCGTCCGTACTCAGTGTCATCTGCCTGAGCTCGGGATGGTCCGAGTGTAGCTTTGAGGACGAACGGCATGCGAGCACTGTGGGAGATCTCAGGTGGCAGAAGGTGATAGTCCTCGCACCTATGGCTGTTCCTTCTGCTCATAGCTAGAACACTAGACGCAAGCAGGAGTAGTCATGATATCACACGGTGCAGGTGATGATAGAGGACTAGTTCCCAACCGATGGTCCATGGCGAATTTCCTAAATGAGCCACGATGGCCCGTAATGATTACAATGAGCCAATAACCTACGAGTGATATGTGCTGAGGATTTTGCGCGGGGGGAAGACGTCTGAGGGGCTCCAGTGGCAACGACTTATAATCCCCCTCAGTTTGAATACTCGTCTGGCATACGTTTCCTTCCCCTTCCGCCCCCACACACCAGCGTGGCTCTGGATCTCCGACGCTTCAGCAAATTCAAGAAAAAGGCGAGAAACCGTCTGGGTGTTGAAGATTACGTACGTAAGTCCGTCTGGGTATGTCTGGGTATGTCCGTTCTCCATCACAACCTTGCGAATGATTGGCTAGGCTTGTTGAAGTCGTAGACAAGAGCGTATCGCTAATGTTTTCCTTTTGGTAGCTTTATGTTACTGTTGGGGTATCTCTCTATATCAATGTGTGTCTACATGCTTATAGTTATGGGATTGTCTTTTATATTTTGTTATTTTGTGTCAGTATTCTGGTGCGTTTTCTTTATGATGGCTTGTCGTAGCAATAGGGTAATAGATTTTGATCAAGGCACTTTGCTATATGAAGCTTAATGTAAACATGACTCTAGGATAGCAAAATGTGAAGTAGACCTTGTGTTCTGTGAGGCAGCTGTGATGAGCCATCATCTCAGAAAGACTGGAAGCCACAGTACTAGAATAAATAGGAAAGTCTTATGAGCAGAAGACACTGAGAGGCTGATGACATAAGCGGAGTCATCCACTGGGCCATCGGAAAAAAAGATCGCTTTCCTGTGGGAATTATTTCTAGTTCCTCCAGTTTGGGAGAATGAAGAAATCAAAAACAGTACAGAATACCAGACGAACACAGATACCGTCATATCACGATTTCAACACTGTAAAAGACCTTGGAGTATGATGATATCTGTCAACCTCGCCTTCGGCGAGCTATCCAAGGCAACAGTTGCCACACTAAAACGATGGTAGGCTGGATCCTGCGGACCTTCAAGACAAGAGAGGGCTGATTTCGTGGACCCTCTAGACCCTTATGGTTATTCAGCACTTTTAAGCACGAAAAAGATATCTACAACGCTCTTCAAGGCGCAAATAACCTTACGACTGGAACACCTCCTTTCCAAGTCGGCGAAATTGCGGTGTTAGAAAGTCATCAAGAATCTTTCACGAGCCCGTGTTGACAAGGTAGAGGAAATGAGCTACTGACAAAGACCGAAATCACTAATGCTTTCTTCATTTTCTTAAGCACAGGAGGGAGAGACATATCATTATGTACACTTGTCAAATCGTAGAAGATTTGGTCCCCAACGAACACTCCAAAAAAATTCCCTATCGACATGACAGGCATGGAAGATTGTAAATTGTTCATCTTGATATAAAAAGGTGTGTGATAAGCACATGAGAGAATACCTGGAACATCCGGGGCCCAAGGCTATTCAGTTCATTGCCCACATCCATCAGAAACAGTACGGGATGCGCAGTATTGACATTTCCAGAAGACCCCCCGGATAAGTATTGACGAAGTGCACCAGACCAACCAGGAGGCTCTGATGGTCACATGAGTCTGCGAGCTGCGGCTTCCAACAGCTTGGTCAACCAACGACCCAACTCAGCAGCTTGATGAACTCAACCCGAACCATGGAGGAGGGGGTAGAAGACCTACCAAGACAACCTTAGGTAGCTAAGATGGTTGCAGTACCTTCTTCCCCGGCCGTAGGATGAGATGCAAGTGATGGGAGAGAGGCGAGAGGACCAGTGTATTGAGCACCTCTGGTTAGAGGGACCGAGGGTGATCTTGTATGTCATTATCTGCACCATTTGTAAGGGGTCCCTGTTGTCTAGGGAGTGGAAGTAGGGGAGGAAAGGCATTTGATGAGGACTTTGGGAAGATTGAGTTTAGGTGCAGTGTGTGTGTGTGTGTGTGTGTGTGTGTGTGTGTGTGTGTGTGTAGCCAGCTGTTGGGCTGGGTCCTACTCCCCCGTCATGACCCAGGCTCTCAATATTGGTGAGGGCACCACCTGTTGGTGACATCTGGAACCACTACCTCTCCTCCTTCCTCCTCCTCCTCAGCCTCCTCCTCCTCCTCAGCCTCCTCCTCCTCCTCAGCCTCCTCAGCCTCCTCCTTCTCGTTGACCTTCCAGTATTGATACCGTCTCACATTCCTGTTATTGCCTGTGCTGATGTTCTCATTGTTCAGACCGGTTCTCTTGGTATCACTTGTTAGTGTTATGTGAATATCTCAAGAGTTGGTTTTTGTCACCGTTAACACTTACTTTCACCGAGGGTTAATGCACTCGACTCAGTTTCGAAGTCTCGCGTAGTGGACTCGACTCAGTTTCGAAGCTTCAAGCAGTGCACTCCACTCAGTTTCGAAGCCTCACGTAGTGGACTCGACTCAGTTTCGAAGCTTCAAGTAGTGCACTCCACTCAAGCCTCACGTAATGCACTCCACTCAGTTTCCAAGCCTCACGTAATGCACTCCACTCAGTTTCCAAGCCTCACGTAGTGCACTCGACTCAGTTTCCAAGCCTCACGTAGTGCACTCCGCTCAGTTTCGAAGCCTCACGTACTGCACTCCGCTCAGCTTCGAAGCCTCATGTAGTGGACTCGACTCCGTTTCAAAGCCTCGCTTATTCTGCTTTGTAAAGCAATGATGCCTAAAATAGTCCTCTCTGTTCCCTTTTTTTTTGTGTATTCTTTTAGGAATAGAAATATCATCAAAGAACTCGAAAATAATAATGAAGAACGATAGAGAACATTCTATTGTATTAAGGCATCCATTCTGCTGGAACTACACAGTTATTACAGACATAACAGACCTCGAAGGTCATGATCTTAATTAGTCAACCAATCAAAAGTGTGTTCGTGTCCACGTGTATCCAATTACCTAATTAACTAATTATTTTTTTTTTTTTTTTTTTTTTTTTTTTGCATATGGGAAGGGAGCTTACACGTTTGAGAGCGTCTGTTCTAAACCTCACGTTTTCGTCCAACGAACCACGAATTATTTCGTGCCACCGTCATTTTCTACCCCCCCCACTCCCCCCATTTATGCTGGTCATGTCCCACGCGTCCACCAGGTGTGTGTGTGTGTCCCGTCCACCAGGTGTGTGTGTGTGTGTGCGTGTCCCGTCCACCAGGTGTGTGTGTGTGTGTCCCGTTCACCAGGTGTGTGTGTGTGTGTCCCGTCCACCAGGTGTGTGTGTGTGTGTGTGTCCCGTCCACCAGGTGTGTGTGTGTGTGTCCCGTCCACAAGGTGTGTGTGTGTGTGTCCCGTCCACCAGGTGTGTGTGTGTGTGTCCCGTCCACAAGGTGTGTGTGTGTGCGTGTCCCGTCCACAAGGTGTGTGTGTGTGCGTGTCCCGTCCACAGGTGTGTGTGTGTGCGTGTCCCGTCCACCAGGTGTGTGTGTGTGTGTCCCAGTCCCCAGGAGGCGGGACTCGCCAGATGTAGCAGCCTTGTCTCCTGTTGGAAAAAAAAAAAAAAAAGTAAGAGGAAAAGAAATATAATCCTACAGTCCCCCACTCCCTCCTGACGCCCCTCCTGCATGGCTTCACATCATGTAAGTAAAGAGTCTCGTGGTGCCCCTCTACAAGAATGTTTAAGTATTTAAGTATTCAAGTATTTAAGTATTTAAGTATATATCACCTACCCTCCTCCCTTCCAATCATCAATTTAAGTAGTTAAGTATCTATCATTTACCATCCTCCCTTCCAATCATCAATTTAAGTATCTATCAGTTACCCTCCTCCCTTCCAATCATTGATTTAAGTATTTAAGTATATATCAGTTACCCTCCTCCCTTCCAATCATCAATTTAAGTATTCAAGTATCTATCAGTTACCCTCCTCCCTTCCAATCATCAATTTAAGTATTTAAGTATATATCAGTTACCCTCCTCCCTTCCAATCATTGATTTAAGTATTTAAGTATATATCAGTCACCCTCCTCCCTTCCAATCATTGATTTAAGTATTTAAGTATCTATCAGTCACCCTCCTCCCTTCCAATCATTGATTTAAGTATTTAAGTATATATCAGTTACCCTCCTCCCTTCCAATTGTTGATTTAAGTATTTAAGTATATATCAGTTACCCTCCTCCCTTCCAATCATTGATTTAAGTATTTAAGTATATATCAGTTACCCTCCTCCCCTCCAATCATTGATTTAAGTATTTAAGTATCTATCAGTTACCCTCCTCCCTTCCAATCATTACCCCCACCTCTCACCTTTAGTTCCATTCCCGCCTCGCTCCTCTAGACCTCCTCCAGAAGTTTTATGTGGTTCTTATGGCCAGGAGGAGACCAGACCGCTGAAGGGTATGGCGGCTCTGCTAGACTGCCCCTCCCATACATCCTCCCTAAACACCTCGCCGCCCTTGTACTTGAGGGCAGCTTCGACGTAATATATTACTCGCGTTTCACAATCGTCCTCTTGTGACCTTTCAGGCTATAAGTTGGGCGATGGGTCGACTGGTAGGCCGCCCCCCTCTACCTTGTCTAGTAGGGCCGCTCTACCCTGTCTGGTAGGGTCGCTTTACCCTGTTTGGTAGGGTCTCTCTACCCTGTCTGGTAGGGCCGCTCTACCCTGTCTGGTAGGGCCGCTCTACCCTGTCTGGTAGGGCCGCTCTACCGTGTTTGGTAGGGCCGCTCTACCCTGTCTGGTAGGGCCGCTCTACCCTGTCTGGTAGGGCTCCTCTACCCTGTCAGGTAGGGTTCCTCTACCCTGTTTGGTAGGGCCGCTCTACCCTGTCTGGTAGGGCCGCTCTACCCTGTCTGGTAGGGCCGCTCTACCCTGTCTGGTAGGGCCGCTCTACCGTGTTTGGTTGGGCCGCTCTACCCTGTCTGGTAGGGCCGCTCTACCCTGTCTGGTAGGGCCGCTCTACCCAGTCTGGTAGGGCCCTTCTCTACCCTGTCTGGTAGAGCCGCTCTACCCAGTCTGGTAGGGCCGCTCTACCCAGTCTGGTAGGGCCACTCTACCCAGTCTGGTAGGGCCGCTCAACCCTGTCTGGTAGGGCCCATCTACCCAGTCTGGTAGGGCCGCCCTACCCAGTCTGGTAGGGCCACTCTACCCATGTCTTTTGTAACTTGTTCCCCCAATATGGTTGTCGTACTTGCCTATATTTTTTTGCCCATTTTCTTTACATTTTCTGAGTTCGATTTGAACACTCGTTTGTCAGTCTACTGCAGTGTGTTCTGCGTGGGTCCCGATGCACTTTTTTTTTCAATACAATTTCACTTCTTTCAAAATTATGGCATCTTTAGTACGATTGAGTCTCATGGAGCAGATTCTCTTCCGTCTCTTATATACACACACACACACACACACACACACACACACACACACACACACACACACACACACACACACAAGCCTAAGCGAAGTACCCATTAATCAAACAGCCCCGAGGAGAGGATGAACACATAGGATGGGTATGTGCCCACTGACGCACTCAGGATTCGAACCCATGGGGGCCCCGAACATGGGTCTCGGGGAAGGGGGGTGTGTGTGGGTTGGGGGAGGGGCATGTCTGTGCTTACTCATGGTCAGTAAAGCTAACCACTACAACACAGAGG
>NC_092257.1:18367912-18555412 GCF_036320965.1 Panulirus ornatus | reverse complement strand
CTTTCTAGAAAAGCCAGTCTCTCTAGAGGCACCTGTCTTTCTAGAAAAGCCAGTCTTTCTAGAGGAGCCTGTCTCTCTAGAGGACCCTGTCTTTCTAGAAGACCCTGTCTCTCTAGAGGACCCTGTCTTTCTAGAGGAGCCTGTCTCTCTAGAAGACCCAGTCTCTCCGGAGGACCCTGTCTTTCTAGAGGACCCTGTCTCTAGAGGAGCGTTTGTCGTTCACCGTTATGGCTCGCATTTGTCATCCCAGTCAAATTGTACGTCCCGAGGACGCTCCTGCTGGTTGCTGCTGGTGCAGGAGGACGGGAGTCACGCGCAAGTGTATCCTCTCACCGACGACCACTTCCGCCACCTTAACTGGCCAGACGATAAGCCCTGGGAAGGGAAGGGGAAGGCAGAGGGAAGGAAGGGAGGAGCAGAGGGAGAGGGTGGTAGGTAATGGGTTGTGGGGGCGCGGGGGGCAGAAATGATACTGTGGTTGGGACGGATAGTGATGTGTGTATGAGAGAGAGAGAGAGAGAGAGAGAGAGAGAGAGAGAGAGAGAGAGAGAGAGAGAGAGAGAGAGGGTGATAACCTGAATGAGCAGGAATTGTTCACAAAGATTGTGTTCATGCATGTGTGTGTGTGTGTGTGTGTGTGTGTGTGTGTGTGTGTGTGTGTGTGTGTGTGTGTGTGAGGGGAGGAGAGGGAGGAACGCATCCTCAGGAACCAGCGCATCCTGATGGGGAGGCTGCTTTGCTAGGGGGACTCACCAGACTCACATAACTCCACCAGCGACTGAGGACGCTACATCAATGTACAAATTACCCCACCCTGACCGCCGTAGTTACTGTCATTAGCGAATGTTTTCTCTCCACAATTACTCCTGCAGAACAAGGGTAGACGACCCTCGGAAACGAGTCCCTGCTGGCTGCGGTTTGGTTAAGCCAGCGCCTGGACCCCCTGGCGAAGAAGATGCGGTGAGAACCGGCTATGTTCAGCGCCTCACGTCGTGTGCCGCCACCGCAAAACAAGACAACAAAAAAATAATCCTCGTTTTAATAGTCTGTTTTTTATTTGTATTTTTCGAATCCGTTAATCCAATCCGGTGGGGTTTTTCTGTCCCCCGTCAGATTGTTAATATGATATTTTTTTGGTGTTCGGGTTGGCGGAGCTCCGACATCTTTTAAGACAAGATGCGTGCTGCAGAGGGAGGGAAGATGTGGTCGTGGAAGGCGGTAATTGTTGAGGCAGCGTCCGTGGTGACGGTGGAGCTGTGTGTGCATGTCATCGAGAGTCATGCAAGTTGTGGCGAGGTCTCATGCACGGACAGGACCTCTGGCTGCGGGCTGGGACTTAGTGAAGTTGTTGGTTGCAATCCTGGACCTTTGTTGGGTGCAACTCGGGATATTCATGTGGCGGGACAAGCAGAAACGGTGAATCAACGAGGAATTCTTAGAAGCTTGGAGCCTCCTGAGGAGTGAGTGTTTTAGGACTTGATATAGTCATCTGTTCGTGAGGGGCATTTGCCTAAGGGCCCTCTTTTGTGTTAGGCTGGCAATGTCAAGAAATGAGTCATTTCCTTTTGATTTGTACATAGATTGAGAGGTACAGACGAGTGGGGCATTTCCCCTCTTGTGGGGAAAAACTGTCGTAGATGTTGTCATTCTTGTGTGTGCCGAACGACAAGGGATGACGTATGGGTCATGTCTCTCTGACTCGACCCCCAAGCGCGGGGTTCACACAGGGAACTTGGCTGCCACGGCTTCACTTAACGCTTCCACTGTTTCGTTGATATTACACTTACAGTCCATTGTCTTATCTGTGTATCAACGCTAATAAAGCACAAATTGCCATGACAAGAAACGTTACCATGAACTTGAAGACCAACTTGCAGAAGGGTTAAAGTTATTACGTGATTAGCGAGGCAGCCAGAGGGGCCCCTCACACGCCAACATCTCCGGACATTGTCTGCGTTTCCGTCCCCACCAGCACTAATTGACGTCCTCCCCATGTTGCCCTGTGGCCCACCACTGGCCACGCCTACCGGACGTGCCCCGACGTGTCGTCATGTGGTATACTGACCAGGGTCTGCTGGACGTACGTCCTCCTCCACACGTTGCCATGCGGCAGAGGAGCCACAGTCTACAGTAGCTCGTTAAGGATCCACCGGAAGGGTCGTTCACAGTAGTCCAGTACGATCGGTTAGCCGCGAACTGTGGGGTTGACTTTCTCATTCCTGGTCGTTCTTCTCCCACTCGCGTTCTGTTCCTCTGTCACATTTTCTCATCCCTGACCTTAATAGCACCAGAGGAGAATCCTTGATGAGTTAGATGCTCGTACGACTAATTCAAGAACTGCGAATTTGACGCAGCCTGTTCGTGGTACGAGAGGAGAATTGTCAAAAGTAGGACTTGGGTAATGTTCACTGTGTCGTGAAGTTACACTAGTGAATGACTCGAAGATACAACCGCTCGTTAGAGGCTCTAGTAGTTTCTGATGGTAGCTAGTCCATGTCTATTTGGTGTCTGTGAAAAAATAAAGTGACAATGTGAAAGCCGATTTATCATTTGCCGTAAATAGCACGGTGGCCGATGACGAGGCAAAGCTTCCGGAGAGACACACCCATAGTTTATGTTCATGCGCGTGGGGGCGTCCGTGGGACCTGAACGTCAGTGAGTATATGCACGTGCGTGCAAGATCATTGAACCTACGGGTAGCATGCCTATGTGCGTACGGTGCCCTTTGATCATTCACACCGCACGATGGTCTCTGGTATCAAAACTGTCAAGGTCCGCGCTGGACACGTAGTGGGATCTGTTGTTGACATAGTACACACGTACGCATACCACACCCCTGTCTTCAGCGGGGGGGCGCATGGGGTGTGGTGGATGATATAAGGAAGATCTGAGAAGGAGACATTATATGTCTGTGGACTGAAAGCCAACAGCCTATGCGTGGATGAGGCAGAAGGAAAAGACAGATAACCAGGACAAAGAGAGAAGATTGGCGATTTGGGGGGGAAGATACACCGAAAAACAAAGAATCACAAACAGACCAGTGGGTCTTCTCAAGGTTGTGTGTGACACTGGATGAGACACTGATTCATGAAGTAGAAAATTAGAAAAGCAAACAGTTGACTTGTGGACAAAACCTGTGATACTTGCGCACCTAAGACGAGGTAAACAGTGCAAAATTTTGAGTTCTTAAACGCGTCTCCGGTGCCGCTTTTAAACCGCTCCACTTGGTCAAAATCATCCATACATCAACGAGTCAGTTGAAGAAAAAGTACTTCGTCCGTCCCTTCGAAGGGAATCGTTTCCCTCACGACTCTGTATCCATTACTACGAGTGAGATCAGGCAACTGTCCCATAGATGACTTCGTAGATCGAAGTGATCATAGCCTTTGATGACTCTGAACACACCCTTGTCAAATCATATCTTATCCTTCGCTTTCGTACGAGAAGTGAGTTTAAGTCATTCAGTCGACAGGTTTCACAGGACTTGCCTCTCAGTCTGGGAATCATGTTGGTAGCTCACACCTGTACTCTTCCCAGTGACCAAAGATGAACACAATGTTCAAGATGAGAGACGTAATTCGAGTACCATATTTGATATATATATATATATATATATATATATATATATATATATATATATATATATATATATATATATATATATATATATATATATATTGGAAAGGATTACAATTAGCGCATGATCAAAATATTCCTATGAGTCCACTGGGAAAATGAAACGCGATAAGTTCCCAAGTGCACTTTCGCGTAATAATCACATCATCAGGGGAGACACAAGAGAGAAATATAAGTCAGTTGATATACATCAAAGAGACGAAGCTAGGACGCCATTTGGTAAACATGTTTATCAAGGCGTCCTAGCTTCGTCTCCTCGATGTATATATATATATATATATATATATATATATATATATATATATATAGATAGATAGATAGATAGATAGATAGATAGATAGATAGATAGATAGATAGACAGATAGATAGATATAGATATATTACGCTACTTTCTTAGCTTTAGGTTATCAGAGATAAGCTTACCCAAGTATTTTCCCTCATTCATCTTTATATAGATAGATAGATAGGTAGATATAGATATATATACTACGCTACTTTCTTAGCTTTAGGTCATCAGAGATAAGCTTACCTAAGTCTTTTCCCTCATTTATCTTTTTTTTTTTTGTAACCCAACAAAAATCAAGTGTTATCTTGCCTATTCTTTTTGTACACGACTGATGTACAAAGCTTTGCCCTTATCAATATTGAGATTCATTGGCGAGCTTGTGAGGCCAATCCATCATCAGTTCGTCCACGGTCGTGTGGCAGCTGTGTACGTTCAGTTATCTGTCTGGCATGTAAGGGAAGCTATGAGATAATGTGACCCCGGGTTAAAAGAGGTGTTATCTTTGCAGGTATGTTGTGGCAGCGTTTGTGCCCTGCCCTGCGCCCCCACACGACAGGACGTGAGTACGTAACACTGTGTCTTCTCTGTGACCCCTTTTTCGTGTGCTGTGATGACCTCAGGTCATTTGTTAAGAGACGGTGACCCCCTGTTTTGTTGAATATCCTGTTCATGATATGTATTATGGTAAGAACCCCAGGGCTAGATACAGAGGTCAGAAATTGTGACATCCAGTTCATCTGACGACGAATTCGAAAACTGTTGTTTTGGGTTTTTCTTCTAAGTGAAGGTGCTCGACATTGTGTTCCAAAAAGAATGAAGCTGTGACGACGGGGAAAGATGAGTGCATCGGTGGAGGTGATGTCCAGTGAGGCGTCAACTGTACTCCTCCTCCACCTCCTCCTCCTCCCCTGCTTCTTCTTCACCCTCCCTCCTCCTCCTCTCCTCCTCCTCTCCTCCGGAACCACCCACCTCAACTGTACTCCTCCTCCCTCCTCCTCCTCCCCCGCTTCTTCTTCACCCTCCCTCCTCCTCCTCTCCTCCGGAACCACCCACCTCAACTGTACTCCTCCTCCTCCTCCTCCTCCTCCTCCTCCCCCGCTTCTTCTTCACCCTCCCTCCTCCCCCTCTCCGCCGGAACCACCCACCTCAACTGGCAGTTAAGGGTGCTGATGGTGGGTGCTTCAGGGGGGCCTTAAGTTACATGGGTGATCGTCTGTCTTGTTGTGCTCGTTAAGACCGCTTTCCGGCGGGGGGAGCCCGCCCCTCTCTCTCCTGGTGTACGTACACACGGCACTGTACTTGTTCCGTGCTGACCTCCCCCCACCACAAAGGGTACGGCCTTGGTGCCACACGGTATGGCCCTGGTGCAACACGGTACGGCCCTGGTGCAACACGGTACGGCCCTGGTGCCACACAGTACGGCCTTGGTGCAACACGGTACGGCCTTGGTGCAACACGGTACGGCCCTGGTGCAACACTGTACGGCCTTGGTGCAACACGGTACGGCCCTGGTGCAACACGGTACGGCCCTGGTGCCACACGGTACGGCCCTGGTGCAACACGGTACGGCCCTGGTGCCACACGGTACGGCCCTGGTGCAACACGGTACGGCCCTGGTGCAACACGGTACGGCCCTGGTGCAACACGGTACGGCCCTGATGATGCCGGCGTGGTCCATTAAGGGTTAAGTCAGGTCTTACCATCATACTTAAGGGCTTAAGACTGTGATGTTGTCTCGTCCTCATAAGATAATTCATCACGTAGACTGACCCAGTGATGCAGCAGTTCATGGGTAACAGACCCACTGGGATGAAGCAACGGTAACAGACCCACTGGGATGAAGCAACGGTAACAGACCCACTGGGATGAAACAACGGTAACAGATCCACTGGGATGAAGCAACGGTAACAGACCCACTGGGATGAAGCAACGGTAACAGACCCACTGGGATGAAGCAACGGTAACAGACCCACTGGGATGAAGTAACGGTAACAGACCCACTGGGATGAAGCAACGGTAACAGACCCACTGGGATGAAGTAACGGTAACAGACCCACTGGGATGAAGTAACGGCAACAGACCCACTGGGATGAAACAACGGTAACAGACCCACTGGGATGAAGCAACGGTAACAGACCCACTGGGATGAAGTAACGGTAACAGACCCACTGGGATGAAGCAACGGTAACAGACCCACTTGGATGAAACAACGGTAACAGACCCACTGGGATGAAGTAACGGTAACAGACCCACTGGGATGAAGTAACGGTAACAGACCCACTGGGATGAAACAACGGTAACAGACCCACTGGGATGAAGTAACGGTAACAGACCCACTGGGATGAAGTAACGGTAACAGACCCACTGGGATGAAGCAACGGTAACAGACCCACTGGGATGAAACAACGGTAACAGACCCACTGGGATGAAGCAATGGTAACAGATCCACTGGGATGAAGCAACGGCAACAGACCCACAGGGATGAAGTAACGGTAACAGACCCACTGGGTTGAAGCAACGGTAACAGACCCACTGGGATGAAGTAACGGTAACAGACCCACTGGGATGAAGTAACGGTAACAGACCCACTGGGATGAAACAACGGTAACAGACCCACAAGGATGAAACAAAGATGAGAGGGGAAAAGAATATCATTCATTTCAATCTTTATTTTTTCCGAGATTACAAGCCAGTTACGCGCCCCTCCAGTGTTGGTTCAGGGAGTGGCAGCCTCTGTTGCCCAGCAAGTGTTGCCGTTGAGGGAAAGCCACACTTGTAACAGTGAGTCTTGCGTAGGACGCAGAAGCTGGACTGTGTACGGGTATGTGGCCCTAAGGCCACATTGTATACGCATGTCTCTACCTAGCGGAATGTAGTGCCTGAGGAGGCGCTCTGAGGTGGAGTCCATCCACCAGGTTGCGCTCTGAGGTGGAGTCCATCCACCAGGTTGTGCTCTGAGGTGGAGGCCATCCGCCAGGTGGCGCTCTGAGGTGGAGCCCATCCACCAGGTGGCGCTCTGAGGTGGAGCCCAACCACCAGGTGGCGCTCTGAGGTGGAGGCCACCCACCAGATGGCGCTCTGAGGTGGAGTCCATCCACCAGGTGGCGCTCTGAGGTGGAGTCCATCCACCAGGTTGCGCTCTGAGGTGGAGTCCATCCACCAGGTTGTGCTCTGAGGTGGAGTCCATCCACCAGGTGGCGCTCTGAGGTGGAGTCCATCCACCAGATGGCGCTCTGAGGTGGAGCCCATCCACCAGGTGGCGCTCTGAGGTGGAGCCCGGCCACCAGGTGGCGCTCTGAGGTGGAGTCCATCCACCAGGTGGCGCTCTGAGGTGGAGCTCATCCACCAGGTGGCGCTCTGAGGTGGAGCCCATCCACCAGGAGGCTTTCTAACGGGTGGTTTACATTCGCCAAGTGGATGGTGCTTGTTTGTGACCTGTAGGGTCAAAGACCCCCTGGACCGTGTGACCCGTCAGTAAGAAAGACTGCTGTGAGTCCACACACCTTGTTATTGGTTCTCAGGGGTCCTTCAGCCTAATGGCTCATAATCTCCCAAGGGTCTTTCACCCCCGAGTGTCACATTGCACCTAAGGATCGATCGACCCAGCAGGTCACAGCCTAGTGTGACCCGCTGGGTAGGAAGATACCTCCATACCTCGCCCGGTCGCTAGAGCTTGTGAATGATATATTGGGCCCAACCACGGGGTTAGAGATGGGCCACGGAGACCAAGTTGAAGACCCAAAATAATGGCCTTCGTCCCAGACACCAAAACTTACAGATTCATTTACACTTCTTTTTTTCTTTTTACAACATTTCCAAAAGAGAAATTGAGTCGAGTTGACTTAGATCATCTCAGATTAGCGATTGGTAAGAGCGAGACGAATCTCATGAGTTGAGGTTCATCCTGAAGAATGGACTAGCCCAAGCCCGCCCATTAACCCCTTAAATTTTTTTTTTCCTGTTGTGTCTTAGTTAGCGGGTAACGAGGCGTGTGTACAGCGGTCGAGGAGGATTTAGTCGCGCTTCTGCCCGGGGAAAGGAGAATGGAGGAGGAAGTGTCAGTGTCGGATGCTGGGGTAGATTTTAGCGTCTTAATGGGCATGTAATTGGCCCATTTAGGAGACCTTCCCCGGGCAGTAGCAGGGCATTAGGTAGGCTATATTAGGGCAGTAAGGGACTGTAAACAGTGGGAGTGTGGTCCGTGATATACCTAGTGATGGTGTTCCACCCTTGTGGGTCCTGTCTGGACCACCGCTTGGTGTGGAGGGTGTGTGTGTGTGTGTGTGTGTGTGTGTGTGTGTGTGTGTGTGTGTGTGTGTGTGTGTGTGTGAGGGAGGAAAATACAGGCCATTATACCTAAAGGTCGTACTGTCGTGCTTAAGTGTCGTACCGTCGTGCTCAAGGGTCGCCCCGTTGTGCATAAGGGTCTTACCGTCGTGCACAAGGGTCGTACCGTCGTGCTCAAGGGTCGTACCGTCGTGTTCAAGGGTCGTGCCGTCGTGCCCAAGGGTCGTACCGTCGTGCACAAGGGTCGTACCGTCGTGCACAAGGGTCGTACCGTCGTGCACAAGGGTCGTACCGTCGTGTTCAAGGGTCGTACCGTCGTGCTCAAGGGTCGTACCGTCGTGCACAAGGGTCGCACCGTCGTGCTTAAGGGTCGTACCGTCGTGCTCAAGGGTCGTACCGTCGTGTTCAAGGGTCGTGCCGTCGTACTCAAGGATCGCACCGTCGTGCTCAAGGGTCGTACCGTCGTGCTCGAGGGTCGCACCGTCGTGCTCAAGGATCGTACCATCATGGCTAATGGTCGTGTCGCTGTACTCAAGTATCGTATGGTCGTACCTGAGGGTCGTACCGTCTTTCTTAAGGAGAGTACAGCTCTGCTCAAGTCTCATGTAGTCCCACATGTCAAAACTAAAGGACTGAAAAAAAAAATTTCTTCAACTGATTTACAAGAGAGCTGGGCGTTTGTAAATAACCGATTTACAAGAGAGCTGGGCGTTTGTAAATAACCGATTTACAAGAGAGGTGGGTGTTTGTAAATAACCGATTTACAAGAGAGCTGGGTGTTTGTAAATAACCGATTTACAAGTTAAGACTTGTAGGTCCTTAGTTGACAGCGAAAATTGTGTTGTGTAACACCTCGAGAATTAAGCATAGATGAAAAGGGTCCTGAAGCCTTTCTGAAGCCTTCCTGATCCGTTTCAGGTACATAGAAGGTACTGAAGCATATCCCGTTTTCTATAATCTTTTGTTTGTTGGGTGGGGGGGTGTTTCATACCGCGTCTTTGTTACGTATGTATTGAACAATGAACCATCTCTGGTCCGTCTTGTGGATCTCCTGGGTGATACTGATTCTCTCGCTGGAGGCAAGTTCTCTGTTCTCCAGACATAATCTGTTATTGTTCATTGTTCCCGTTGTTCTGGCTTGCCCCTCGCGCGGCGAATAAAGCGTCTCTGGTGTGTGTGTGTGTGTGTGTGTGTGTGAGTGTGTGTGTGTGTGAGTGTGTGAGTGTCCCTCTCTCTCTCTCTCAGACCCAGGCGTGTGCTCACTGTTTGTTTAGACAGCCACCAGAGTTGGGACCCCCGTGCGACCCCGCCAACCCCTTCACCTCCGCAAAACCCCCCACACCCACACCACCAGACACCACCAAGTGTTGTGTACGTACCCCACACCACACCAGCCTAGGGATACAGTGACGTCCCCCTCACACCACACCAACACCACACTGCCCTGGGTTTACGGTGGTCCCCACTCCACACCAAGCTGGGGGACAGGGTTATAGACCACACATACTAGGGGCTAGGCACCCCACACACCACACCAGCTGGAGGACAAGGCACCCAACACCATACCAGCTGGAGGACAAGGCATCCCCACACCATACCAGCTGGAGGACAAGGCACCCTCCACACCACACCAGCTGGAGGACAAGGCACCCTCCACACCACACCAGCTGGGGGACAAGGCACACCCACACCACACCAGTTGGGGGACAAGCCATCCCCACACCACACCAGCTGGAGGAGAAGGCCAAAGACCACACCAGCCTGGGGAACGGTAGCCCCACACCAGCCCAGCATGGGGTCAGGGCCCCAGACAACACATCTTCAGTATTACCATCATCAGCGCAACCGTGGTGGTCGGCTGCCTCAACCTGTGTAAATAACACCGGCCCATTATTATTCCTCTACAGTTGATCATATCTCTCCAAACTTCTCGCTCCTTTCAACCCCGCTGCTCTCTCTCTTCTCTCTCTCTCTCTCTCTCTCTCTCTCTCTCTCTCTCTCTCTCTCTCTCTCTCTCTCTCTCTCTCTCTCTCTCTCTCTCTCTCTCTCTCTCTCTCTCTCTCTCTCTCTCTCTCTCTTACTTATTTACTTTTACTGTTAATTTTCTTTTCTCTTCTTTTGTTTACCCTAACGTCGTCTGTCTTCATCCTCCCAGTCCTTTGCACACATCCTTTACAGTCATCCATCCTCCGGTTTGTCACTTTCGGGTCTTCCACTTCCTTCCCACTCCCCTCCTCCACCTGCTGTGTTCCCTCCACTTCCTGATCCTCCTCCTCCCCACTCTTGCTGCACCTGCTGGTCCCTCGTCTGACTGCCCTTGCTCTCCTCTCCCTCCTTCAGGAAGACCCCCGAGACATCCCTCCCTCTCCCTCCGTGTGTGAGGAGCCTCTGACCTTTACCTCCCCTACGTTACGTCAGGCCAGCCTTGTTATGGCGGTGTTTGTGGCTAACAAAGAGACTTGGTCACGGCCACAGGAACACACAACACCCTCATGATGTTCTTCATTAATGAGGGTGTATGAGACATCATTCTAAATGGCCACAGAATCAGAAACTTAGGCGAATGAGTGATAAGAGCTCACTCACCACAAGTTAACGTAAGAATGTCATTGTGTGTTTGGAACACGTCGGGAATGATACACTACAGTTGTGTAGGACAGTAGAATACATCAAGACTTCCAGTTTCAGTATCACTTTAAGTCCTCGAAACTCAGCAAGGTGACTGGCATTACATGAACGACCTCTTCTGAGAGTCAAAGTCATTTCCTCCGTGTGTGTGTGTGTGTGTGTGTTGTGTGTGTGTGTGTGTGTGTGTGTGTGTGTGTGTGTGTGTGTGGTATGTTGACCGTCACTCGTTGTTGCCCCGTAAGCACAACCTTTGACCCCTACCCCCCTGACCCTCCCTCCACCGCCTGCCCTTCAACCCTTTTTTCATCACGTGTGTCGGACCACCTTGGCGTCTGTCAACACTGCCTCGGCTTGTTGCCTTCCCTCGCCGCCCAGGGAACCCGCCGCTCCCCCTCAGGTCCCGAGGGCTTCACGGCTTTTCCACCCTCGGGACCTCTGGGCACCATACAAGGGCTCAGTGCTTGTTGCCTCCCCGGTTGCCGAGGGTCGAGTAGCTACCCTGGCGTTCCTAGGGGGTCGAGTAGCTACCCTGGCGTTCCTAGGGGGACGAGTAGCTACCCTGGCGTTCCTAAGGGGACGAGTAGCTACCCTGGCGTTCCTAGGGGGACGAGTAGCTACCCTGGCGTTCCTAGGGGGACGAGTAGCTACCCTGGCGTTCCTAGGGGGACGAGTAGCTACCCTGGCGTTCCTACGGGGACGAGTAGCTACCCTGGCGTTCCTAGGGGGACGAGTAGCTACCCTGACGTTCCTAGGGGGACGAGTAGCTACCCTGACGTTTCTAGGGCCGAGTAGCTTCCCCTGGGGTCCTAAGGGCACCATAAAAGGGATCCGTGCCTTGTTGAGCCTCTTGGGCTGCACGAAAACCCTTCCGTGAGTCTGTCTGTCTGTCTCGTACGCCGCCTCGTCGCCCCGTCTCTTACGTCTGTCGAGGGAGGAACTGTGGTTTCACTCTCACCTCCTCATCTTTCCTCACCCCTGTTGTGCCTCACCTCACTCTCCCGTCCTCATCTCCCTCACCCCTGGTGTGCCTTTTGCTCACCTTCTCATCTTCCTCACCCCTGGTGCACCTTACTCCCACCCTCTCATTCTCACCAGTGGCTCGCCCCACTCACACTGTGTCATAATTGTTGTTTGAGGGTAGGACGATACAGCGAAGTAACACTGACAACGCTCGAAAGATCTCATTAGATAGTTAGACAATCAAATAGCGAAACACACGGTTCTTACGAAGTAGTTAAACATTACAAAGTAGTTAAGCATGACACCAGAGGACATATATGTATATACAATGAGAATGAGACAAGTAATAACACAGATATCGAACCCTGATTACACCAAGGCAAACGATCTTTCCAAACACAAGGGATTATAGGGAAACGTCGCTTGGGTTTATGCATGGGAACCAGGAGCGAAGAGGTTGTCAGTCAGACCTCTTCATACTAACTCGCTTAGACAGCAACCCATCCTCATGAGTGCGATTTGGGCTGTCGCCAGAAAAACCAGATCCTGACAGGTGATCATCACATGACGGTAGATCTCCTCATGGTGAGAAAGCACGACAACACGTAATAGTCCAATAAGACGAGGCGCACGTCAGGTTCGGTAGCCGCCTCCCTCCGCCGGAGGCGTTAACAGGTTCACCCAGAGATCCAGGAAGATTAGTGCTCATACTTGAGGGTCGGGGGTGGCGTTCCTCACTCCCTGAGGGAGAGAGGGTTTAGGGGTTATGGTCTGCTGTGGTTACATGAGCTGCAGCCGGAAACTTTGGTGATTTGGGATGATCGAGATGAGTGGCGCTCAGGGATTTTGTTATTTGTGCGATTCGACTCGTTTGACTGTTGGGCCCATAGCGTCTCTCTCCCCGCGAAAAACGAAGAGAAAAAAGGAGAAAAAAAGAGAAAAAAAGATGGGCCATCCAGGAATTGGTTAAGTTGCTCTAACAAGTGACCCCTTGAGGTAGTTATAACAACTGAAGGTGAGACAAGTAATGACACATTCATAAACACGAATACACAAGGACGCATGACTTTACAGAGGACTCTGGAGACGAGAAACGAAACACACGTTTCATGGGAACACCACAAACTTAGAGCTTGCTTACCATCCCTCGATGCCAGGTGCTCTTGCTGGGCTGCCTTCCCTTTGCTAACTAACTTAGAAAGACGACAACAACCTCAGAAGAGAGGGAGAGGGTAAGTCTGGTGCAAGAAGCATGCAAGACTGTCAGGTAGTGACTGATTGTAAGGCCTCTCAGATGACGAATGGTATCTTATAACGAGCGCCTGACACCCCCAGTATAGCAAGCAGGTCACGTGCGTAATTCGGTAGTTTGTATGGCACTGTCGCCTGCCTTAACCGGAAGCCCGAAATGGGTTGACCCCACAGAGCCAACAAGGGGAATGGCACATTATAATTACTTGTGGTTAACGCAAGGGGGAGGGAAGGGGATGCAACGCGTCCCTCACTGAGGTGTTTATGGTCTGCTATGGTTATCTGAGCCGCGGCCGGAGGACCTGGGTGATTTTGATGTAGTGATCATCGGTTGGGAGGACGAGATGAGGTGGCGCCCATGGATGATTACTATGGTCGACTCACTAGACTACCGGGTCCATAACATGACCCTTGTCATTGTCCTCACCCCTGGTGTACATGGCTCTCACCTTCTCGTCTTCTCTCACCCCTGGTGTACCTCACCCTCACCTTCTCGTCTTCTCTCACCCCCGGTGTACCTCACCCTCACCTTCTCATCTTCCCTCACCCCTGGTGTACCTCACCCTCACCTTTTCGTCTTCCCTCACTCCTGGTGTACCTCACCCTCACCTTCTCATCTTCCCTGGCCCCTGGTGTACCTCACCCTCACCTTCTCGTCTTCCCTCACCCCTGGTGTACCTCACCCTCACCTTCTCGTCTTCCCTCACCCCTGGTGTACCTCACCCTCACCTTCTCGTCTTCCCTCACCCCTGGTGTACCTCACCCTCACCTTCTCGTCTTCCCTCACCCCTGGTGTACCTCACCCTCACCTTCTCGTCTTCCCTCACCCCTGGTGTACCTCACCCTCACCTTCTCGTCTTCCCTCACCCCTGGTGTACCTCACCCTCACCTTCTCGTCTTCCCTCACCCCTGGTGTACCTCACCCTCACCTTCTCGTCTTCCCTCACCCCTGGTGTACCTCACCCTCACCTTCTCGTCTTCCCTCACCCCTGGTGTACCTCACCCTCACCTTCTCGTCTTCCCTCACCCCTGGTGTACCTCACCCTCACCTTCTCGTCTTCCCTCACCCCTGGTGTACCTCACCCTCACCTTCTCGTCTTCCCTCACCCCTGGTGTACCTCACCCTCACCTTCTCGTCTTCCCTCACCCCTGGTGTACCTCACCCTCACCTTCTCGTCTTCCCTCACCCCTGGTGTACCTCACCCTCACCTTCTCGTCTTCCCTCACCCCTGGTGTACCTCACCCTCACCTTCTCGTCTTCCCTCACCCCTGGTGTACCTCACCCTCACCTTCTCGTCTTCCCTCACCCCTGGTGTACCTCACCCTCACCTTCTCGTCTTCCCTCACCCCTGGTGTACCTCACCCTCACCTTCTCGTCTTCCCTCACCCCTGGTGTACCTCACCCTCACCTTCTCGTCTTCCCTCACCCCTGGTGTACCTCACCCTCACCTTCTCGTCTTCCCTCACCCCTGGTGTACCTCACCCTCACCTTCTCGTCTTCCCTCACCCCTGGTGTACCTCACCCTCACCTTCTCGTCTTCCCTCACCCCTGGTGTACCTCACCCTCACCTTCTCGTCTTCCCTCACCCCTGGTGTACCTCACCCTCACCTTCTCGTCTTCCCTCACCCCTGGTGTACCTCACCCTCACCTTCTCGTCTTCCCTCACCCCTGGTGTACCTCACCCTCACCTTCTCGTCTTCCCTCACCCCTGGTGTACCTCACCCTCACCTTCTCGTCTTCCCTCACCCCTGGTGTACCTCACCCTCACCTTCTCGTCTTCCCTCACCCCTGGTGTACCTCACCCTCACCTTCTCGTCTTCCCTCACCCCTGGTGTACCTCACCCTCACCTTCTCGTCTTCCCTCACCCCTGGTGTACCTCACCCTCACCTTCTCGTCTTCCCTCACCCCTGGTGTACCTCACCCTCACCTTCTCGTCTTCCCTCACCCCTGGTGTACCTCACCCTCACCTTCTCGTCTTCCCTCACCCCTGGTGTACCTCACCCTCACCTTCTCGTCTTCCCTCACCCCTGGTGTACCTCACCCTCACCTTCTCGTCTTCCCTCACCCCTGGTGTACCTCACCCTCACCTTCTCGTCTTCCCTCACCCCTGGTGTACCTCACCCTCACCTTCTCGTCTTCCCTCACCCCTGGTGTACCTCACCCTCACCTTCTCGTCTTCCCTCACCCCTGGTGTACCTCACCCTCACCTTCTCGTCTTCCCTCACCCCTGGTGTACCTCACCCTCACCTTCTCGTCTTCCCTCACCCCTGGTGTACCTCACCCTCACCTTCTCGTCTTCCCTCACCCCTGGTGTACCTCACCCTCACCTTCTCGTCTTCCCTCACCCCTGGTGTACCTCACCCTCACCTTCTCGTCTTCCCTCACCCCTGGTGTACCTCACCCTCACCTTCTCGTCTTCCCTCACCCCTGGTGTACCTCACCCTCACCTTCTCGTCTTCCCTCACCCCTGGTGTACCTCACCCTCACCTTCTCGTCTTCCCTCACCCCTGGTGTACCTCACCCTCACCTTCTCGTCTTCCCTCACCCCTGGTGTACCTCACCCTCACCTTCTCGTCTTCCCTCACCCCTGGTGTACCTCACCCTCACCTTCTCGTCTTCCCTCACCCCTGGTGTACCTCACCCTCACCTTCTCGTCTTCCCTCACCCCTGGTGTACCTCACCCTCACCTTCTCGTCTTCCCTCACCCCTGGTGTACCTCACCCTCACCTTCTCGTCTTCCCTCACCCCTGGTGTACCTCACCCTCACCTTCTCGTCTTCCCTCACCCCTGGTGTACCTCACCCTCACCTTCTCGTCTTCCCTCACCCCTGGTGTACCTCACCCTCACCTTCTCGTCTTCCCTCACCCCTGGTGTACCTCACCCTCACCTTCTCGTCTTCCCTCACCCCTGGTGTACCTCACCCTCACCTTCTCGTCTTCCCTCACCCCTGGTGTACCTCACCCTCACCTTCTCGTCTTCCCTCACCCCTGGTGTACCTCACCCTCACCTTCTCGTCTTCCCTCACCCCTGGTGTACCTCACCCTCACCTTCTCGTCTTCCCTCACCCCTGGTGTACCTCACCCTCACCTTCTCGTCTTCCCTCACCCCTGGTGTACCTCACCCTCACCTTCTCGTCTTCCCTCACCCCTGGTGTACCTCACCCTCACCTTCTCGTCTTCCCTCACCCCTGGTGTACCTCACCCTCACCTTCTCGTCTTCCCTCACCCCTGGTGTACCTCACCCTCACCTTCTCGTCTTCCCTCACCCCTGGTGTACCTCACCCTCACCTTCTCGTCTTCCCTCACCCCTGGTGTACCTCACCCTCACCTTCTCGTCTTCCCTCACCCCTGGTGTACCTCACCCTCACCTTCTCGTCTTCCCTCACCCCTGGTGTACCTCACCCTCACCTTCTCGTCTTCCCTCACCCCTGGTGTACCTCACCCTCACCTTCTCGTCTTCCCTCACCCCTGGTGTACCTCACCCTCACCTTCTCGTCTTCCCTCACCCCTGGTGTACCTCACCCTCACCTTCTCGTCTTCCCTCACCCCTGGTGTACCTCTCCCTCCCTTCTCCCACTACTTCTCCCTGGCCTCTCACTGCCACTTCCCTACCTGTGGGTTACTGCACCTCCCGGACCCCACGTACTGTGGCCACACCTATGCTCACGTGGACACGTACAAATTGATCCTGAAACCTGTGAGTAGACTGAAGAGTGCTAGAGGAATGGACCCATCAGGGCAGACCGGGTCCCTCCTCTGTCTGGCCAGTAGTGTCAGGCCACTAGTGAGCTGTGGTCTTACATTACCGACCCCTCTCTCAGTCTCTCCACCACAGAGAGACATTGTTGTTGTGTCTCTCACGTAGCCCAAGGGGTTTCACCTAAATGGCTTCATCAGGAAGGATTTGCACTGAGGACAGCTTCCGAGAGAGGCTTCGCCAGTAACCCCACCTCCTCCCCTCCCTCAGGAGAAGGGGGAAAGTATAAATCCCAACCCAAGACGTTTCACCAGGAGTGTGGCAGAGCCAGTGTTGGCTTCACCAGGCTAGGTGTCCCACCACCGTCGCACCAGACTCCCCGAGGCACCAGGGCTCCTCCTCCCCAGCCCTCACCAAGACACCAACGATCCTCCTCATCATTTCCCCCGTTGGTTTTTGTGCCTATGCATATCTTGGGGGGTTGTCAGGGTCGGTCGCTCATGAGCCTTGCCCCTTTATCCTCGTCCCCTGCCGTGCCATATGCTCTATCCTCTCCCATATACCTCTGTCTCTCCTCTCTCTCTCTCCCTTACCTTCTCACTATTCTTATCTACCCTCGTCATTTTTATTCTTTCCCCCCCTCTCTCTTCCCCCATTGCTCTCCACCTGTTCTCCTTGCTTGTGCTTGTATGTCTGTCTGTAGGAGCTCGGGTGCTGGCGTGAGAACCAGAGTCCTCTGTAGAAGAGGAAATAGCGCGAGGGAGGAACCCTGCGACGGGGGTGAGGAGGGAAGGGGTTCGACAGTGTGTCACCCTCTGGCACTCTTCAGTTGCCATGGAGGTGTAGACGTTTTCGGTCGTCACACTGAAGTTACGTGACGGTCTGGTTCGTCACACTATACCTGTGTGTGATGATCTTACTCGTCACTTTAGTGTTATCTGTCGTCCTCAGGTCTTCACATTGTCGTTACCTGGTGTAGATAGATAGATAAAGGTTTAGTGGATGTAGGGCGCCATTTGACTGCCAATGCATAGTTAAGGTATTACAGATTTTACAGAACTAGGAGGCCATGATAGTTACTAGTTAACTAGTAGTACAAGAGCTTAAGATTAAGATGAGCTGGATATTTCCACATTCTGGACAAGCATGTGGTTGAGGTACATTTAGATAGCCAGCGTGACAGATATACAGGGATGTTTATAGGGTGTCTGCACGTGTGTGTGTGTGTGTGTGTGTGTGTGTGTGTGTGTACACGGGTTGATAGGTCAGCGGTGACGTCACTCATCAATTATTGCAGGAGGCCCCATGGTGGGGCCCCCTCAGTACAGTATGGCCAACCTCGGCAACACACCCCCTCCCGCCACACGCAGATTTCACTATCGATTGAAAGAAGCATTTTGTAGCTGGCATCACTGCACCTGGTAGAGGGGTCAGTGTTACCTTCACAGCTGAAGTGTACAGTGTACTGTGCAAGTGTACACCTCCTGACAAGCACCTCCGGATTATTCCTGATTTTTATTTGAAAATTCATAAATTTTCTCCCGATTTTCTGTAATAGAAAAAAAGAATTTAAACTCACGATGATTTTTTTTTAAACGTGAGTTTTTGTTACTTGTATTTTGGATCCTACCATGCCCATATGGAGTTGAGTTTATAATCAAGTTCAGAGGTTATTTCTCGATTTGTTTCGTAATTACGATCGTAATCCCGTAAAGCCCAACTAGACTTGTGTCATGAATTATATTCTTAAGAGCACATCGTCTGCTCGGGAGGAGACTTAAAGGGTCGAATGGTCCACGTTGGTTGGTCATTTAGGCTCTAGGGCCAATCAACTACCAGGGAGAGGTCATCATCATCGTTAAGACTGTCTACGGCATACTACATCATTCACACCAAACGAGAGGCGAGGGGCGGAAGGGGGAGGATGAATAAACACCTTCCTTCATGGATAATCATTCCTCGACCACATACACTCTGGAGGGCTGTGTCTCCGGCCTCACATAGCGAGGGGAAAAGATATTCATCAACTCTAAAACGGGCCAATATTCTCCTCGAGATAAGAATAGCCTTCATTATACATCAAAGCCATCTAGATAAAAAAAAAAAAATTTCTCTTCATCTTTTTCATGCATATGGAATGAAAATTAATATTCATGGGTTTAAGTTGAATCTTATTTTCGTGATGGTAGATTTCTTTTTTATTTGTTTGTTTTTTTTTTAGATTTGAGACTGGTCTTTGCTTGGTGTACGTAGGTGAGGTGAAGGGAATGAAAAGGTGGTTAGGAGATGACCCACTGGGAGAAGGTGTTCTTTAAAAGCAGCATTTGTCATACGCCGCTACTGATATCCTTAAAGGGGTACAAGGTGGCCTTTATCCTCAATGGGTATAGGGTGGCCATTATCTTATAAGGGCACAAGGTGGCCTTTATCCGTAAAGAGGTACAATGTGACCTTTATCCTTTGGCGGGAACAAAGTGGCCTTTATCCTCATAGGAGTACAAGGTGGCCTTTATCTTCAGAGAGGTACAAAGTGGCCTTTAGAGAGGCATAGGGTGCCCTTTATTTTTAGAGTGTTATAGAGTGGCCTTTATCCTTTGAGCTGTATAGGGTGGCCTTTTTAGTCAAACCTTCCATGACAGTGTATTTGCCTTTAAAAAAAACTCCTGATTTCCTGATTCCTCAACATGATAACCAAACACTGTACATAATGTACACACGAGATGTGTTTATGAGATACCCTCTGAGTGTCCCGAGGATGGATGGCAAGTGTGGTTGAGATCGGCTTAAAACTTTAGGAGGAGCCAGCACTGAAGGAGTATGGTCCCGGGAGTACATAAAGAGGAAGGCTGGTATATAACATCCATTCCACATCTCTCTCATATCTACTTTCCGCCTTGATCATTTGAGCACGACGGTACGACCCTTGGGTATTGATTGACCTGGTCCAAGACCCGACGCTTAGTGGACAGGTCAAATATCAATCCATCATAACCAAGGGGTAATGGACGCCTGTGTTCAGAGATCCTTCCACCATCGCAGTCGAGATATGGACGACGATATGTACTTTGGCCTGGGTGTTGTGGCAGCAGAGTACGTGCGGTTGTAGAGTGTCAGGGCTGTGGTGAGCGTAGTCTGCGTTAACAGTGTGTGGGATGTGGCGTGTCCTTGGCTCTTGTTGTTCTGTCGTGTGGTAGAGACGTGGAGGTTCGACGCTCTCGACCCACACGGCACCGGCCGCCACCCCAGCTGCCCGGCTACACACAGCTGTCACCTCACCCCCACCTCAGCTGGTGCTTGCTGCCTATCCTCTGAACCTCTCCCGCCTCACTCTAGTACTCCCCAGCACACCTAAACCTCCTCCTGGGTGCTTTGTACCCGCACTCTCCGATCCCCCTCGACCCTCTCCTATATCACTCCGGTCTACTCCGACCGCCCCAACCAGCAGGATGCCTCCACTCCCACTCCTCCTGTTCACACTTCCACCCTCGCTCCTCCTGTCCACACCTCCACTCTCGCTCCTCCTGTCCACACCTCCACTCTCGCTCCTCCTGTCCACACCTCCACCCTCTGTCCTCCTGTCCACACCTCCGCCTTCGCTCCTCCTGTCCAAATCACCCTCTATCCTCCTGTACACAACTCCACCCTCTCTCCACCTGTCCACACCTCCACCCTCACCCCTCCTGTCCACACATCCACCCTCTCTCCTCCTCTTCCTCCTCCTCCTCCTCCACCCTGGCTACGCTATCGACGTAAAATCAACCCTCGCCACCGACCCCGCGTCCGTGGAACTACTCCCAGCGACGCACCACTCTCGTAACATCATCATCGCCGTCACCACGAAAGGTGCGAGGCACGAAATTCTCATCCTACGGTAGAGACCGTTCAGCTCGTCCAACAGATTTTTATGAGCCTATAACCTGAAGACGTCCGACCCAGAGTCACCCCGAGCTAATACCTTCCCTCTTGAGTGATGCCTTATATGGCCTCCCATTTCATGAAATACCTCGTCTGATATTTTATTTTTTTTCTCACCTTCTGGTGCTCTGCTCAAGGCGTTGACAGGCGGCCGGACACGGAGAGAGCCAGAGGAAGTAGTGCTTGATGTAGGGAGAGAGAGAGAGAGAGAGAGAGAACCACAGGGGAACTTGTTGATATAACGGGCGGTGCCAGCTTCGGGGGACCTCAGGGAGCGAGAGAGTTCAGGCTGGTGCCATGTGTGTGTGTGTGTGTGTGTCTGTGTGTCAGGTTGGTGCTGGCACCTTGGAGGTTGGGGAGAGGATGGTGCCTACCACGACAGTGGCTGCAGGGATCCAGCTGGTGGTCCCAGCTGGGAGGGCTGCCTCATGCCCTGTAGAATGTGCAAAAATTTTGGGACCCACTGAGGAGCAGGGATGCCTTAGGGTGAGAGAGAGAGAGAGAGAGAGAGAGAGAGAGAGAGAGAGAGAGAGAGAGAGAGAGAGAGAGAGAGAGAGACAGACAGACAGACAGACAGACAGACAGACAGAGACAGACAGACAAAGACAGAAACAGACAGACAGACAGACTGAGACAGAAACAGACAGACAGATAGACAGACAGACTGAGACAGATACAGACAGACAGACAGACAGACTGAGACAGATACAGACAGACAGACAGACAGACAGAAATGAGTCCAGGGGACCAGTGGCTCTTTAACCTACGGCCGGTAAATATAGGATAACCTTTAGACTTACTAGAAATAACTTGACAACTTTCTGCAAGGTGTACCCAACTCGCTGGGCTGCACACTCCACGATAAGTGAGGGTCGGGTGCTGTGGCAACCAACACCTTGGTGGCCAGAGCCCTCATTAAGGAAGCTTAATCACACGCTAAGCTGCGGAGGATAAAGTCAAGTCTCCCGCCCCCCAGCAGTAATGTAAAGTATACGTGGAGGAAGGTACGAGAAGGTGTGAGTAACACCTAATTATTGTCATGCAGGTGGAGTGCCCCGGGTATGGTGTCACTGCATGAAGATGGCGGGCAGCCTTGTCAGTTAAGGAGGTGGTCGAGGGGGGCATCATATATTATGATTTATATAAGAATATTCATAACGTGGCACCGCCTGGATCCACAAGGTATCTGGTATTATCATATACTGAACAGGTCTTGTGGTCGAGTTAACTCCCTGGTGATGTGGCTGTTGGGGAAGACTTCGCTTTCTTACCTCCTGCAGGTGCCTCCTAGGGGTTGTGGCTCCTCCTGCAGACACCCTCAGTGTTGTGGTCCACCTTTAGACGCCTCCCAGTGTTGTGGCTCTATCCACAGACACCAATAACGTTGTGGCTCCATCTACCTCTAGCACTGTGGGTCCTCCTGCAGAATCCTCCACTGTAGAAGGTGTGGCTCCAGCTTCAGACATCCTCCTCCATTGGTGATGGGGTGTCTCCACCTACAGACTCCTCTAGTGATGAAGGCGGATGAGCCATTAATCCAGTCAGTCCCAGTTTCCAGTTCGTGTGTTGGGGGCAATAAGGAGAGACCACTGAGGCAGTGCGGACCCTTCCCTGCTAACAAGGGCCCGGCAGAGTGTGCAGTCTCTCGGAAGTTTGGAAAACTGGATTATCAGAATGTGTGTCAGAACGTCGCGACACTGTCTTTCTCGCGAGTCCACTTGTACGGCTTGTGAGCATACGACACGAATGGCCATTATCATGTTAACACTCGTTTTGCCGTTGGGCGTTTACGGTGTCCAGGGTCACGTCAAGGGGAATGACACACCTCCTACCCACGGATATATATATACATATATGTATGGACCGGTTCGTTCCGTTCATGTACCATAGTGAGGCAAGTTTCTCGAGCTACGGAGGAGGAACAAACCTGAGACATTGGCTCAACAAACACAAGATGAAGAAATCATTTTGCAAATGGAGATACATTTACCTTCGCTTGATGAATATATATATATATATATATATATATATATATATATATATATATATATATATATATATATATATGATAATTATGTATGCGTGTGTGTGTGTGATTACAGTATATGTGGTACGGGGAAAGGGTTTTAAACTCATTCAGGCCGGAGAGACCCTGCATGTTGCCAGGGTGTGGCCAGTTGTGGTGTGAGGGCGGGGCAGACCCTGCATGTTGCCAGGGTGTGGCTGGTTGTGGTGTGAGGGCGGGGCAGACCCTGCATGTTGCCAGGGTGTGGCTGGTTGTGGTGTGAGGGCGGGGCAGACCCTGCATATTGCCAGGATGTGGCTGATTGTGGTGTGAGGGCGGGGCAGAACCTGCGTGTTGCCAGGTCCTCATGTGAGTACAGGTGGTGTGCAGACGTGTGCATGATCTCTAGGACGCTGTAAACTCAGCGAAGCTTGTGAGCGGCGAGCCTTTATGTAAGTGAAAGTATGGGAGGTTCGTCCATGTGCTAGCATGAACGGAGTGGCCACATGGTGGTGCTGCAGGTGTGGCCACATCATGATGATAATGCCGCAGGTATGGCCACATGTCAGCATGTCAGGTGTGGGCACACGATTTTGCTGCAGGTCTGGCCACCAGATGGTGTGTGATAGATTTAGGCAGTACTGATCAAAGGGAAAAACAGTGCAGCTTCGTCACTGGCTGGGCTGTGAGGGCAGACCACTTGCCAAAACTAACATGCAGGTCACGTAAGGTAAACTACATTGTTCCTCGTCTTGTCAGTCGGGTTATTTGAGGCCGTGACCCTTAGAGTTGCCTACCCAGCACAACCCTGGCTGCTTTGGTACACACACCCTGTGGCGCCGACGGAGGAAGCATATCGTAATTTACGCCCGGGGAAATCCTGAGGGGCATGGTTGCCAAGCTACACGCATGAAAATAGTACCTCATGAACCCAACGCGTCAGGGAAATCCATGTAAAATAATACAGCTGACGTCAAGAGGTGATGCATTTGGCACATCAGCAGAAAGCACTTCGAACATCCCCCGGGACCCCCTAAGATTAGGTTTGACCCATTGCTTGTAGCTTCAGAAACGCTTTGGAAGGTCCAGTGGAGACATTTTCTCAGTATCTACAGAATATACCACACCCAGCCTGACTGTTGTGGTCTACGTAGGTTTACTACGGTCCGTAGCCTCCATCAGCCTGACTAGACCACTAGACCAACACAGGAACTCGGGACTCAGCCCGAGCTGTTGGTGGTGAGGTTACACCTTCGAAATCAAGGCAGAGTAATATAAGGTAAACATAAGGTAACATATGTGTCAAGTGATAGTCGAAGGTTACCAGTGGGCGGGCCATAATGTTTCTGTGTATGCTTTAAGGTAGTGTGGTGAGGCAGTTCTGGCGTCGTGTCTGTGGCCCCTCTTGATTTCAGTGGTGATATTTTAACAGTCTTCGAGTGCCTTTCGTGCTAATAGGGAAGGCAAGTGTAGATTACATCTGTCTGCGCCCCGGAGAGGGCTGTCGGTTGCTCCCCATTAGGTTCGATTTTTGACTCGATTCAGTACGTCCATGTGGGCGTGTGTGGGGGCAGTGCCGCCGCCCACACGGCCAGCCCCTATGGGCGCCGCCCTCTTCGTCTTCCTCCTGGCAGTCCCCACCCAGGCAGGTCCTCTGTCACCGCTCGCACTTATTACTTCTGTTAGTCCTTCCTCAGTCGTCCACCAGCTCGATGCCTACCAATCTCCTCGTCTCTCTTTATCCTTCCTCAGTTATCGACCAGTTGGACGACCCCCTGCCCCACCCACTCTTCTCGTCCCTGTTTGTTTCTTCTCTGTGATCGACCAGCTCGACGCTCCCTTCCCGCTACCAGTCTCCTCATCCCTGTTCTTCCTCAGTTATCGACCAGGTCGATCCTCTCCTCCCTCCTTCTTACCAGTCTTCTCGTCCCCTGTTCCTCCTCATTTATCGACCAGTTTGACGACCTCCCCACCTTGACTCCTCGACTCTGTTTGTTCCTACTCTGTCATCGACCAGCTGGACGCCCCTTCCCGCTTTCTACCAGTGTCCTTGTCCCCTTGTCATCTCCACAGTTATCGACCAGCTCGACATCCACCAGTTCCCTCGTAATTAAGGTGTTTTATTTAAAGTTTACGTCCCCTATTCTTGTGTTCATTAGTGGGTGTATGTGAGGTATGTTGCTAGGGGGAGAGTTTACGGTCATTCTTGGGTGTGTGTATGTAGCCAAGGAGTGTAAGGTGTGGCACCGCTATGTTCTGTGCCTTGTAAGTATCTGTGTCTGTTTCCTAAGTGTCTGTGTCTGCTTCTTGGGTGTCTGTGTCTGTTTCCTAAGTGTCTGTGTCTGCTTCGTGAGTGTCTGTGTCTACTTTCTAAGTGTCTGTGCCTACCTCTTGGGTGTCTTGTGTCTCTTTCCTAAGTGTCTGTGTCTACTTCCTAAGTGTCTGTGTCTGCCTCTTGGGTGTCTTGTTTCTGTTTCCTAAGTGTCTGTGTCTGTCTCGTGAGTGTCTCTGTCATTCCTCTTGGTGTCTGTATAATCCTCCTAGGTGTCTGTGTTAGCCTTGTGGGTGTCAGTTGTCTGCCTTGTCTGTGTGATTAGGGAGACATAGCAGTCATGAATTCAGATGGTTTTAGAAAAAGGTCACCTTTGACCTTTGACACCCACATACGGGTAGCAACAGCCTCGCCTCTGAAAGGTCATATTACCCCCCCCCCCCCAGCGTATGGATAAAGATGGCATTTGCATTGAGGTAATTAGACGATTTCCAGTTCTGTCTATTGGCGTCTATAGCTGATTCAAGGCCACAGACCTGGGTGAAGTTAGGCATTAGATAGAAATAGATGTCTATGGCCTTGGGTAGATCTATACAGTGTAATTGGGGGGGAAGACTGGACTGGGAAGAAGATGGTAGAGATACATAGTTTATCTTTTCCCTCGAATTTTATGTGTGTGTAATAGGAAAATTGGAAGCATTATGTCAGGGAAATTGTTTTCCATCAGTACATGACTGTCTGGCGGTGTCATGGGGTCAGGACTTTGTGCATGGCGTACGCTGAGGGTCCTGGACGCCAGAGAGAGATCGGCAATACCGTATGACGTCAAGACCTCATGAACCTGGCACTACGAAATGGTGTATACCGTTCATGTCTGTAGTTCTCGGGGGGAGCTGATGTATTGGGTTACGTCTACGATACTCTGCTGATTGTTGCCCTTGCTTCTACAAGGTGCTGGTAGAATCTACGAGCTGTTAGGGTCTGCGGGGTGTGCGTACGATCTGCATATGATGTTCTTGGGTTCTACAAGGTGCGGGTGGGTTCTACTGGGTTTAGTTGGGTTCTAGAAAGTGTCGTTGGGTTCTACAGGGTTTTGCTGGTTTCTATAAAGTACAGTAGGGTTCTAAAAGGTGTTACTGGATTCTATAATGGGTTGGTTGGTTATACAAGATGATGTTGGGTTGTACAAGGTGTTCTTGGTTTCTACAAGGTGTTTTTGGGTTGTACACGGTGTTCTTGTAGGATGTTATTAAGATCTACAAGGTGTTGTGGCCTCTACAAGTTCTTGTTGAGTTCTGTAAGGATATGTTATTGCAATCTACAAGGTTTCGTTAACCTCTACACAAGGTAGGTAGGGTATGGAATGGATTACTGTGGCTATCATTACAACGTAAAAGATAAATTACGGGAAAGGAAGTAATTAGGTAAATGTAGTGTAAGGTCACACAAGCAGGAAGCCAGTGTTGTAGCCTGGCACACCCAACACAGCATCAGTGTTGTAGCCTGGTACACCTAACACAGCATCAGTGTTGTAGCCTGGCACACCCAACATAGCATCAGTGTTGTAGCCTGGTACACCCAACACAGCATCAGTGTTGTAGCCTGGCACACCCAACATAGCATCAGTGTTGTAGCCTGGCACACCCAACACAGCATCAGTGTTGTAGCCTGGCACACCCAACATAGCATCAGTGTTGTAGCCTGGCACACCCAACATAGCATCAGTGTTGTAGCCTGGCACACCCAACACAGCATCAGTCACCTTCCAGGCGTACGCTCACCTCCCGCCTGTGGGCTTCCAGGCGCCTGAACGGGAGACGCCATCGATTTGTTCTGAGGCCCTTAGATGGCGCCAGTTATTGTGTTGCCGTGGCGCCGGGAGAGCGAGAGAGAGAGAGAGAGAGAGAGAGAGAGAGAGAGAGAGAGAGAGAGAGAGAGAGAGAGAGAGAGAGAGAGGACTTAAGAAGGAGGATGTGAGCCGGTCGTCCCCATGGTGTTTTGGTGCTGTGGGGACGTGTGTGGTAGAAAGAGCTGCTGGAAAGGTACATGACATTAAGAGTCCCTAGGCTAGAAACATGATATAGATAACTGTAGGTCAGGTAGAGGGGTTAATGCACTGGTGTGTTGGGGTAAGATAAGGTAGAAACATGATATAGATAACTGTAGGTCAGGTAGAGGGGTTAATGCACTGGTGTGTTGGGGTAAAGTAAGGTAAGGTAACATAATCCAAGGCTGTAAGGTTCTAGTACAAAGTGGTATTGTTCTGACTTTCATCCCTCATACGCATTCTCAGTAGTGTTCTTGCTGTCACAATACGTATTGGAACTTGCGTCAGCAGACGTAACTTGGTGGTAACTCCGCGTAATGACGCAGATGATGGTAACTCGAGGTCTCAAGCGTGACGGTACGGTCCTTTGTTATGATGGCTTGGTCATTAACATGCATCCTGATGGTCAACTCAAAGAGCAGGTTATGAAAACAGTAGACCGTAACCATCCTGCGAATGGATGGTACCGTCGTGTTAAAAGAACGTACCGTGGGACTTTGGGATCGTACCGTCGTGCTGAGGGATCGTACCGTCGTGCAAAGGGATCGTACCGTCGTGCTGAGGGATCGAGGCAGAGTGAGTGGTGTGGTGGGACGCCCGTTGGCGTCACGGGAGAAGAACCAGACTAAGAAAAATATCTCTTGATTACGGGCGGCTGGAGACGCCTCCGGGAAGAACAGGGTAATGCACTTTCCAGGATGAGTCGCGGTCAGCAGGGGACGAAGGACTGATTAAGCCAGGATGTGGATGGTTAGGCTAGGGTGGTGGTTGGATGGCAGCAAGTGGAGGAGGAAGTGGTGGATGAAGGATTGGAATTGGTGACTGGAAGGTGGGGAGTGGTGGCTGGAAGGTGGGGAAGGGTGGCTGGAAGGTGGGGAAGGGTGGCTGGAAGGTGGGGAGTGGTGGCTGGAAGGTGGGGAAGGGTGGCTGGAAGGTGGGGAGTGGTGGCTGGAAGGTGGGGAAGGGTGGCTGGAAGGTGGGGAAGGGTGGCTGGATGGTGAGGAGTGGTGGCTGGAAGGTGGGGAAGGGTGGCTGGAAGGTGAGGAGTGGTGGCTGGAAGGTGAAGGATGGTGGCTTAAAGGTAGAAAGTGGTGGCTGGAAGGTGTGTAGTGGAAGCTGGAAGGTGTGTAGTGGTGACTGGAAGGTGGGAAGTGGTAGCTGGAAGGTGGAAGGTGGTGGCTGGAAGGTGTGTAGTGGCGGATGTAGGGTAGAAGTAGCACTTGGGAGATTGAAGCAAAAACTGGAAGGTGCAGAGTGGTGGGCTGATGATAGGGAGCAAGTAGCTAGTGCATGGAGAATGGTGGGTCACCAGATATCAGCGAAAGAGTTCGCTGAAGAACACAGATCATGGAACGAACTGATCGCCCACTTTGATAGAGAGCTGACGCTGGATTCGAGCGAGTTATGAAAACCAGTCTTGCTATAGGAACTACTACAAGTACTACTCATATCTGCAGATAGCGCACCTACTGGAGTCTCAAGCCTTCGGTCCTGCTACACAAGTCTTTAGATAACCAGTCAGCGAAATTAGCTGCTGAAATGGCGGGGGATGACATGTGGCACCTGTCGTTAACCTCAGCTCTTCACCTATTTAAACCCGGGGAAGGAGAGCCAATTAGCGCCACAGGTGAGACGTCTCCCCTTCCCTTAACCCCTCCTCCTACCGTCTGCCAACCAGGATGGCCCATAGTTATTGTGTATGTGTGAGGCTGCTGATCGCCGGGGTTCTGTAGCCTTGCGCATGACGCTGGTCGAGTGGTTGTGTTCGCATCACCCGGTGTGCTGGCCCACCAGGACTGTATGCGCTGCGAAAGGATCTTAGATCGAATGAGGACGGCTCTCTCTCTCTCTCTCTCTCTCTCTCTCTCTCTCTCTCTCTCTCTCTCTCTCTCTCTCTCTCTCTCTCTCTCTCTCTCTCTCTCTCTCTCCATAGGAGGTGACAGCTTACTCAGCAAAGGAAAACGAACCTGTCGGGGGAAAAAAAAAAAGGATAAGACATTAAAGATATCACACAAGAATCATGAGAAAGAAGGGCAAACAGTCATTAGTTAAACACACACACACACACACACACACACACACACACACACACACACACACACACACACACACACACACACACACACGAGAAACAGAGAAACATTGAAAAGGATTTATTCTGGATGAAGCAGGATATTATCTTAAAACATTTCCATAAATTCATCACGAGTAAATTTGCCAGTTTCAGAGCAGCCAACAAGGGTAATGGGATTCAGAAGAGTTGTAGAGGGTGATGGAATGATATGCAAGGAACTGAATGATAAGTTCAAAAGTGTTTTGACAGTGGAAGACACTATAGCCAGTGGCACCAGTGAGATGAAGTGGGGGAGGTCTTACGAAGCAATGAAATATCTAGAAGACATAAAGAGTATACGATAGTGTCTTGACCCATATAAAGCTCATGGACCCGATGAAATTTTCCCATGTGTGCTGAAGATGTGTGCAGATGTATTTGATATACTGACTCCAATGTTCTTTAAGATGCCGCTGGAGAAAGGTAAAGTGCCAAGGGAGTGGAGGAGGACACATGTCATACCCATTTTCAAAGAAAGGAGACCTGGAGGATCCGCTGAATTTGCAGACTGATCTTTCTAACGAGCGTGGTCTGTAAAGTGCTGAAAAAGATCATCATAAATCAAGTGAATGACTCCTTCCAAAGGGGAAATCACCTACGTGAGAGAAAACGCGGTGTCATGGACAGGAGGTCATATGTAACGAACCTCTTACGTTTCTAAGAGAAAGTGAGCTCCATTGAGATAAAAGAGATGGCTAGGTGGATTGCCTGTATCTAGACTGCCAGAAAGCATTTGACACTGTCCGGCAAAGGAGGTTCATAAAGAAACTGGATCTTCACGTGGGAATAAGGTAAAGAAACCTTCGACGGATAGATTATATTTATGGAAGGGAGCAAAGGACACTTTGCTGGAACCTTTTGACTAACGTGACCACGGTGTCACAGCGCCCTGTACACGGGCAATGGGAATAATGCGTGAAGTGGGTCAGTGAATCTCCAACTTTCCTAAACATTGATCCCAACACACTGTTGTAAACCAGCTGTCTTCTGTTGCCTCTACGGTAAAGACCTCTGTTCCACTGGGAGCTACAGGGCTACGTATACCTCCACTGTTTCTCATTCTCAGCTCCCCATCATCAGTTGCTGATGATAAGGGAATAATTATGGAAATATCGTGTGTGGGGGAAACAATGGATTAGTTCTCTTCCCAGTGCCCACGCTGACACATCAGTACCCAGGTCCCGACACTCGTGGCGCCGCAGCACATGAGCAGGTCACGTCCCACGTCCACACACCAGCACCCGACCTGTGGCACCACATTACACGTCCCTGGTCCACACACACCAGCACCCGACCTGTGGCACCACATTACACGTCCCTGGTCCACACACACCAGCACCCGACCTGTGGCACCACATTACACGTCCCTGGTCCACACACACCAGCACCCGACCTGTGGCACCGCAGCACACGAGGGCGTCGCTCAGAATCGTTGTCTGGCCGGTCATTATATATCAGGAAAGTTGCAATTGAGTGGGACCATTCATCACACCTAACGTTCTCTGGCCAGACTGATATTAAAGATTATTACTCTTCAACACCTGTTGGCCACCAGTCATCCAACTCCTGAAGGTCCTGAGGTGAGGGAGACATACCCTGTCGTTTAATTGCCTTCACGGACGAAGGACCATAACTAAAACTCAGAGCGGGTTTGAGATATGGTCTGGTAAATCAACGTTAGTCGTGGGAAGCAGATGTCGCCTCATATGACTTGTGGTGTGGAATATGAGGAGGCAAACAACGCCAGCTATCCCTTCAGCTGCAGGGAGGTGAGGTGAGGTTTCTCTCCCTCTCTCTTTTCCACCACCCCTCCAGTGCTCACTTCTCATCATCACATAACGGACGTTGTACAACCATGCGTCAAGCAACGTGGATACCTATTTCGCATGACGTGTACACCAAAGCCAAAAAATAAAAATACCTTTTGCCTGTTTAATTCAGACTGACCAATTCTGACGCGACACTTGGCCTCATTTTTGGATCCGTTGGTGACTGACGGTGGATTTGGGGGTCTGTCCGAGCCACATGCCACCTGATTCTGGATCCTCTCTCTCTCTCCTCACCGCTAGGAGGAAGTGGCATCGGGGGAGGGTAACGTGAGAGGCTGAGGCAGAGGGGAGTGGGTTGGGGAGAACGTCCATCCGGAGAGGGAGAGAAGGACGGAGACCCATGTCAGGAAGCAGCAGCGGAGGGAAGTAAGGAAGATGGAGGAAATTGATTTTTGTTTTTTGCCGCGTGATCAGCGAGATGACTGTGTTCTCCCACCCACCCTGCGGCGGACCGGGGCGCAGAAGAGGATACAGGGTGGACCAAAAAAGGTTTTCCAGCGACTGGGTCCTTTCAGTGATCGACTTTCATTAGAAATTACTTAATAAATGGACTGTCTGCCAGAACTGGCCACCAGACGAGGAAGAATCAAGCTACATTATAAGTGAACTGTTCCCTAAGGTTGAGCCACAGTGACTGGATACTTATAAAAACTTATATAGTATTCAAACTCTTTTTATAATAGGCAGTTAAGATACTTTCTAAATATGTAAAGTAGAACCTTGTTGGAGATGAAACGCTTACACTTCCCCCTTGTTCGGTAGAAATTACCTCCGAATTCGCTACTCTTACAAGCCAAGGTAGATGATATTACAAGGTGTGAGAGTACCTTGACTGGCGAAGTTTGCATCTCATCTGTTCATTATCAACGTGAGGGGCGAGCAAACCCCCGTGGGTATCTATGGCCCAGCTTGAGTTGGGCAACTACAGCATCATCAAGGTGTGTGTGTGTGTGTGTGTGTGTGTGAGTGTGTGTGTGTGTGTGTGTGTGTGTGTGTGTGTGTGTGTGATCTAGCTCTCCGTGCACTATGTTGTGATGGTAGATGGATCTCCTTGTGTTGAGTTCGCTTTAAGGAAAAAATGGATCTCCTTGTGTTGAGTTCGCTTTAAGGAAAGAGCAACCGAGGAGGTGTTCTGGGTCGAGTTTTTCGGAAGGGACGATTGTGGGTGGCGTGAGGAATGTTGTCCTAAGACTCGCCAGACTCAACAACCTATTAGACTACAACAGTATACAACGAAACCACAGCAGTACACAAACCATACAGTCACTATAATCACCCGCGCCTCTCTCCTTCGCATACTCATATAACAGACGTCAGTAACACTGAACTGGCGATGGGATGTATATAAGTCTGACATATCCATCTCTCCAGATAGTATCTTCACCTTGTGAGAGACGTTTGGTGGCGTCTCTATTCGCCCTTTATAACCCATCGATGTTGTGTTTAGATTGATGATGTTTTCGTTAAGGTTTTGAAGGCTTTCGTCTTCTTCATTTTGTAGGAGTCAGTGGGAAATACTTCCCCTCGACTGACTGAGGTATCCATCTGGCAGAGCTTGAAGGGAATCACTTCAGGATTCCCCACACATTTACAGAGGTAATTAACCATCGTAATTGTGGAAGTGAACGCAAGTACAGTGATAAGAATTGCTTCGAACTCAAAGGAGAAAGACAGATTAGAACCTTTGTATACACCGTCCAAAAAAAGATAGGATTTACTGAAGCAAGAGGAGGTATAAAAAGACTTTTTCTCACAGAGATTATTTGCTGATGCATCAAAGAGCTTTGATTTTTTGTGTGGCAAATTGCCAGCTCGGCAACCACAGACTTCTTCCCCCAAGGAAAGACAACGGACGCAAAAAAGATTCCCCCTTCCCCCTGAAACTCGTAACCCTCCCAGTCCTGACGGTGGCGGTGGGCCAAGTGTTTCTTCCGATGACCACTCGAGGGAGGAGGAAGAGAAGGAGGAGGAGGAGGCATCATTCGGGTACTTCCTCTTGGAGGAGGAGGCATCATTCGGGTACTTCCTCCTGGAGGAGGAGGCATCATTCGTGTACCTCCTCTTGGAGGAGGAGGCATCATTCGGGTACTTCCTCCTGGAGGAGGAGGCATCATTCGTGTACCTCCTCTTGGAGGAGGAGGCATCATTCGGGTACTTCCTCCTGGAGGAGGAGGCATCATTCGGGTACTTCCTCCTGGAGGAGGAGGCATCATTCGGGTACTTCCTCCTGGAGGAGGAGGCATCATTCGGGTACTTCCTCCTGGAGGAGGAGGCATCATTCGGGTACTTCCTCCTGGAGGAGGAGGCATCATTCGGGTACTTCCTCCTGGAGGAGGAGGCATCATTCGGGTACTTCCTCCTGGAGGAGGAGGCATCATTCGGGTACTTCCTCCTGGAGGAGGAGGCATCATTCGTGTACTTCCTCTTGGAGGAGGAGGCATCATTCGGGTACTTCCTCCTGGAGGAGGAGGCATCATTCGGGTACTTCCTCCTGGAGGAGGAGGCATCATTCGGGTACTTCCTCCTGGAGGAGGAGGCATCATTCGGGTACTTCCTCCTGGAGGAGGAGGCATCATTCGGGTACTTCCTCCTGGAGGAGGAGGCATCATTCGGGTACTTCCTCCTGGAGGAGGAGGCATCATTCGTGTACTTCCTCTTGGAGGAGGAGGCATCATTCGGGTACTTCCTCCTGGAGGAGGAGGCATCATTCGGGTACTTCCTCCTGGAGGAGGAGGCATCATTCGTGTACTTCCTCTTGGAGGAGGAGGCATCATTCGGGTACTTCCTCCTGGAGGAGGAGGCATCATTCGGGTACTTCCTCCTGGAGGAGGAGGCATCATTCGGGTACTTCCTCCTGGAGGAGGAGGCATCATTCGGGTACTTCCTCCTGGAGGAGGAGGCATCATTCGGGTACTTCCTCCTGGAGGAGGAGGCATCATTCGGGTACTTCCTCCTGGAGGAGGAGGCATCATTCGGGTACTTCCTCCTGGAGGAGGAGGCATCATTCGGGTACTTCCTCCTGGAGGAGGAGGCATCATTCGGGTACTTCCTCCTGGAGGAGGAGGCATCATTCGGGTACTTCCTCCTGGAGGAGGAGGCATCATTCGGGTACTTCCTCCTGGAGGAGGAGGCATCATTCGGGTACTTCCTCCTGGAGGAGGAGGCATCATTCGGGTACTTCCTCCTGGAGGAGGAGGCATCATTCGGGTACTTCCTCCTGGAGGAGGAGGCATCATTCGGGTACTTCCTCCTGGAGGAGGAGGCATCATTCGGGTACTTCCTCCTGGAGGAGGAGGCATCATTCGGGTACTTCCTCCTGGAGGAGGAGGCATCATTCGGGTACTTCCTCCTGGAGGAGGAGGCATCATTCGGGTACTTCCTCCTGGAGGAGGAGGCATCATTCGGGTACTTCCTCCTGGAGGAGGAGGCATCATTCGGGTACTTCCTCCTGGAGGAGGAGGCATCATTCGGGTACTTCCTCCTGGAGGAGGAGGCATCATTCGGGTACTTCCTCCTGGAGGAGGAGGCATCATTCGGGTACTTCCTCCTGGAGGAGGAGGCATCATTCGGGTACTTCCTCCTGGAGGAGGAGGCATCATTCGGGTACTTCCTCCTGGAGGAGGAGGCATCATTCGGGTACTTCCTCCTGGAGGAGGAGGCATCATTCGGGTACTTCCTCCTGGAGGAGGAGGCATCATTCGGGTACTTCCTCCTGGAGGAGGAGGCATCATTCGTGTACTTCCTCTTGGAGGAGGAGGCATCATTCGGGTACTTCCTCCTGGAGGAGGAGGCATCATTCGGGTACTTCCTCCTGGAGGAGGAGGCATCATTCGGGTACTTCCTCCTGGAGGAGGAGGCATCATTCGGGTACTTCCTCCTGGAGGAGGAGGCATCATTCGGGTACTTCCTCCTGGAGGAGGAGGCATCATTCGGGTACTTCCTCCTGGAGGAGGAGGCATCATTCGGGTACTTCCTCCTGGAGGAGGAGGCATCATTCGGGTACTTCCTCCTGGAGGAGGAGGCATCATTCGGGTACTTCCTCCTGGAGGAGGAGGCATCATTCGGGTACTTCCTCCTGGAGGAGGAGGCATCATTCGGGTACTTCCTCCTGGAGGAGGAGGCATCATTCGGGTACTTCCTCCTGGAGGAGGAGGCATCATTCGGGTACTTCCTCCTGGAGGAGGAGGCATCATTCGGGTACTTCCTCCTGGAGGAGGAGGCATCATTCGGGTACTTCCTCCTGGAGGAGGAGGCATCATTCGGGTACTTCCTCCTGGAGGAGGAGGCATCATTCGGGTACTTCCTCCTGGAGGAGGAGGCATCATTCGGGTACTTCCTCCTGGAGGAGGAGGCATCATTCGTGTACCTCCTCTTGGAGGAGGAGGCATCATTCGGGTACTTCCTCCTGGAGGAGGAGGCATCATTCGGGTACTTCCTCCTGGAGGAGGAGGCATCATTCGGGTACTTCCTCCTGGAGGAGGAGGCATCATTCGGGTACTTCCTCCTGGAGGAGGAGGCATCATTCGGGTACTTCCTCCTGGAGGAGGAGGCATCATTCGGGTACTTCCTCCTGGAGGAGGAGGCATCATTCGGGTACTTCCTCCTGGAGGAGGAGGCATCATTCGGGTACTTCCTCCTGGAGGAGGAGGCATCATTCGGGTACTTCCTCCTGGAGGAGGAGGCATCATTCGGGTACTTCCTCCTGGAGGAGGAGGCATCATTCGGGTACTTCCTCCTGGAGGAGGAGGCATCATTCGGGTACTTCCTCCTGGAGGAGGAGGCATCATTCGGGTACTTCCTCCTGGAGGAGGAGGCATCATTCGGGTACTTCCTCCTGGAGGAGGAGGCATCATTCGGGTACTTCCTCCTGGAGGAGGAGGCATCATTCGGGTACTTCCTCCTGGAGGAGGAGGCATCATTCGGGTACTTCCTCCTGGAGGAGGAGGCATCATTCGTGTACTTCCTCTTGGAGGAGGAGGCATCATTCGGGTACTTCCTCCTGGAGGAGGAGGCATCATTCGGGTACTTCCTCCTGGAGGAGGAGGCATCATTCGGGTACTTCCTCCTGGAGGAGGAGGCATCATTCGGGTACTTCCTCCTGGAGGAGGAGGCATCATTCGGGTACTTCCTCCTGGAGGAGGAGGCATCATTCGGGTACTTCCTCCTGGAGGAGGAGGCATCATTCGGGTACTTCCTCCTGGAGGAGGAGGCATCATTCGGGTACTTCCTCCTGGAGGAGGAGGCATCATTCGGGTACTTCCTCCTGGAGGAGGAGGCATCATTCGGGTACTTCCTCCTGGAGGAGGAGGCATCATTCGGGTACTTCCTCCTGGAGGAGGAGGCATCATTCGGGTACTTCCTCCTGGAGGAGGAGGCATCATTCGGGTACTTCCTCCTGGAGGAGGAGGCATCATTCGGGTACTTCCTCCTGGAGGAGGAGGCATCATTCGGGTACTTCCTCCTGGAGGAGGAGGCATCATTCGGGTACTTCCTCCTGGAGGAGGAGGCATCATTCGGGTACTTCCTCCTGGAGGAGGAGGCATCATTCGGGTACTTCCTCCTGGAGGAGGAGGCATCATTCGGGTACTTCCTCCTGGAGGAGGAGGCATCATTCGGGTACTTCCTCCTGGAGGAGGAGGCATCATTCGGGTACTTCCTCCTGGAGGAGGAGGCATCATTCGGGTACTTCCTCCTGGAGGAGGAGGCATCATTCGGGTACTTCCTCCTGGAGGAGGAGGCATCATTCGGGTACTTCCTCCTGGAGGAGGAGGCATCATTCGGGTACTTCCTCCTGGAGGAGGAGGCATCATTCGGGTACTTCCTCCTGGAGGAGGAGGCATCATTCGTGTACTTCCTCTTGGAGGAGGAGGCATCATTCGGGTACTTCCTCCTGGAGGAGGAGGCATCATTCGGGTACTTCCTCCTGGAGGAGGAGGCATCATTCGGGTACTTCCTCCTGGAGGAGGAGGCATCATTCGGGTACTTCCTCCTGGAGGAGGAGGCATCATTCGGGTACTTCCTCCTGGAGGAGGAGGCATCATTCGGGTACTTCCTCCTGGAGGAGGAGGCATCATTCGGGTACTTCCTCCTGGAGGAGGAGGCATCATTCGGGTACTTCCTCCTGGAGGAGGAGGCATCATTCGGGTACTTCCTCCTGGAGGAGGAGGCATCATTCGGGTACTTCCTCCTGGAGGAGGAGGCATCATTCGGGTACTTCCTCCTGGAGGAGGAGGCATCATTCGGGGACGAACTGGTGTGTAAATCACCTACGAACATGGACATCGTAACACCTGGCATGGAGTTACCTTTTGTGATGATCACACTGGCTAGGCTATAAGAGGACGTGGGCAGTGATCACTCTCACCTAAAAGAAAGTACAAGTATCGACAGTGCTCGAAGTCCTTATCCTGGTGGTTAATCCTTACAGACAGTGACCTCACCACCTCTGCATCAACTCGTTCCCTCCAGTCTGCATGGAGCGCACAGTCAAATGACCTCACTAACTCGAATCCAGTCTCCTGATTCGTGCATCCCGATAACATTCTGGTCATCTGGTTCTTACTGGATTTCATATCCCTTTCAAAAGGTTAGCGTGATATCGGAAAATTAACCCTAATTAAGGGACTTTGGTCTGAGAGAGAGAGAGAGAGAGAGAGAGAGAGAGAGAGAGAGAGAGAGAGAGGGAGTGGCGGAGCGGGTGGACCACGCATCAAATCTAACCTTTTGATGAGATGAACCCACTCAGGTTCGCCTTTTTGCCACCGGGTGATGATGATTCCTGGCTCATTCACCTTTTGTGTCACTTGTTCGTAATGTGTCCTTCGTTCAACGCATTTATACTGACACACCTCTGATTTCAGATGGCCATTTGAGAAGCACCTTCGTCTTTGCATTCTATTATTTTTCTCTTTCATATATGATATCTTAATCCAGAAATCAGTTGTGGAAAGAGAGTTAAGGTATGACGTATGATGATATTATGTCTGTATATCGTGCGTACTGAAGGTGGCGTATATATGTGTGTGTGTGTAGAGGTAGTGGTTTGGCCTCATTACCTGCCACACTTGGCGTACGTTTATGTTGACTTGGGAAGCGCGCCCCCCCCCCCCCCCCCCCGTTCACTCCCCGCCACACATCTTGGCATGGCACCAAGTTGTGTGGGGGGTTTTTTCTCTTCTTTTTCCTTCTTCCGCCCGTGTGATAATTTTGAGGTCGTGCCCTCGATGACCCGTGCACCCAATTTGTGGTCTCTCTCTCTCTCTCTCTCTCTCTCTCTCTCTCTCTCTCTCTCTCTCTCTCTCTCTCTCTCTCTCTCTCGTACTCTGGGGTTGAGACCCCCCTCCCACCCGCAATTTGTTTCCGGGGGGCCCCGCCCCGCCCCGCTCCGCCCCCTCCTGTAATATTTATACAGTTACCTCTGTCTTGTATCCCTGTAACCCACCTCTTGGTTTCAGTCATTTCATTCCCCCCCACACCACACTGGCCTTGCAAGCCGCCCGTCATGTTAAGCCAGTAGAATTTGATGTCTGAGGGTAATGGGTTAAGGGCCGGGCCCTTACGAGGTTTTGCCGTTCGTATCATTGATTCAGTCCTCACGTCTGCGCGCGCTAAGGAATCCGGGCGTGTGATAACATTCGTCCCTCCAATGGATTTCTGTCAGAGTCGCCCCGGGGGAAATAGAGAGAGGACCTCTGCCCGTTTTCTAAAGCGATAAGTTCCGAGGCCAGGAGAGGCTTGTGTCGTTTCGTCTGTGAGAGATAACTGATATGATCGTTATCAGATACGGTGCTGATAAGGTGTCGAATCTCCATACTAATTAGATTTCCGTCTGGTATTTGATGAATAACGTGGATCATATTTTTGTATGGGGTCCTAGGGATATTACTTTGCCTTGGGGGAGGGCCTCTCCTGCGTAGGGAAGTTTAAGGCCCTGCTAGGATAGGTACTGCTAGGAGAGGTATTGCTAGGTCAGGTACTGACTGACAGATTAAGGTAATTGCTAGGTTAAGTACTTATTGGTTACGTATTTCTAGGTTAGGTACTGCTAGGATAGGTACTGCTAGGTTAGGTAGTGCTAGGATAGGTACTGCTAGGTTAGGTAGTGCTAGGATAGGTACTGCTAGGATAGGTAGTGCCAGGTTAGGTACTGCTAGGTTAGGTAGTGCCAGGTTAGGTACTGCTAGGATAGGTAGTGCCAGGTTAGGTACTGCTAGGTTAGGTAGTGCCAGGTTAGGTACTGCTAGGATAGGTAGTGCCAGGTTAGGTACTGCTAGGATAGGTAGTGCCAGGTTAGGTACTGCTAGGATAGGTAGTGCCAGGTTAGGTACTGCTAGGATAGGTAGTGCCAGGTTAGGTACTGCTAGGATAGGTAGTGCCAGGTTAGGTACTGCTAGGTTAGGTAGTGCCAGGTTAGGTACTGCTAGGATAGGTAGTGCTAGGTTAGGTACTGCTAAGTTAGGCGCTATAATGTTAGGTTAGGTTAGGGATCAGTTAGGTTATGGTCACGGTAGTTCTTGGTCATGTCGGCACTAACTGCTTAGGAGGGAGAGACCTGAGGTTTGCGTAGAGCGTCCTGAAGTGTATTTCATGACAGGATCCCTATGGAGCAAGGCAGAGCTAAACTTAGAAATATATCCACAGTCTTGGTTCGTGACAAGACCTGCATTTGACAGCGAGAAGTGTTCTTTCTTTATGCTCCCCAGCCCTTAATGTTATGCCAGAAATGAACAGGATTACCCTAAAAGGTTATAGTACTCTAGATACTGTCGCTTAACTTCGCCAAGGTCTCTGGGTTACTAGTATGGGCCTTTCTACCGCTATCCACACCCACCTTGACCCGAGAGACGAGGCGACGTCCCTCTTATGGCTTTAGAATGACAAGTTATGGTAGCAGACTCGTCGTCTCGGTGTTAATGGAAGATACTGTACCATAAAGAACAGGTTATAGGCTCTAACTTGCTCAGCCTGTGTTGTGAGCACAGGGGGTATTAACCCTCGTGCTCTGCTACACTCACTTTTCATGTCTTTAATCAGATGTGTCAAGGCTTAAACAGTTCAAGACATTGTCCAAGATTGGTACGGTGCTTGTGAGAGAGAGAGAGAGAGAGAGAGAGAGAGAGAGAGAGAGAGAGAGAGAGAGAGAGAGAGAGAGCACTTTAGTCCAGCAGTGTGACTGAAAGACCCACATGTGTCCCAACATGGCTAAACACATTACCTCTTAAGACGACCCAGTCCACAACCTGTACCCTGAGCTGCCCGTTCCTGGTGGCGGAGGAAGACCTGGAAGGGGGCCGGCCTCCTGGCGGTGGTGTCTCTCCTCGGGGCGCTCAGTCTTGCTGCCAACCGAGGTGCGACCACGTCCCCTCACTGCTTTAGGAGGACCTGCGGGATTTGTCGTCTCACTACTGCCGGAGGCACACACGAGCTTCCCACAGGAAGCACGCACACGCTTCTTACTACTGGTGGAGGTACACACGAACTTCCCACTTCTTTAGGTGGCACACATGCTTCCCACTACTGCAGGAGGCACACCCCCCGCTTCTCACTACGGCAGATGTCACACAAGCTTCCCACTACTGCAGGAGGCACAGAAGCTTCCCACTACTGCAGGAGGCACACATGGTTTCCACTACTGCAGGAGACACACACAGGCTTCCCATACCTGCAGGAGACACACAAGCTCTCTACCACTGCAGGAGACACACATGGTTCCCACTACTGCAAGAGGCACACACAGGCTTCCCATACCTGCAGAGGCACACAAATTTCCCACTGCTACAAGAGACACTTAAGCTCCCCACCACTGCAGAAGGCACAGAAGCTTCCCACTGCCGAAGAAGTTACGCAGCTTCCCCACTGCTGCAGGAGACACACACGCGTCCGGCTACTGCAGGAGGCATACAGGCTCCACACTACTGCAGGAGGCACACAAGCTCCCCGCTACTACTTCAAGAGGCACATGAGCTCCCCACTACCGCAGGAGGAACACAGGCTCCCAACGACTGTAGGAGGCACATAAGCTCCCCACTACTGCAGGAGACGTACAAGCTTCCCACAACTGCAGCAGACACACAAGCTCACCACTACTGCAAGAGGCACACAAGCTCCCCACTATTACAGGAGGCACACAAGCTCCCCACTGCTGCAAGAGAAAGACTTACTCCCCACTACCGAAGGAGCCACACAAGCTCCACACTACTGCAGGAGGCAGACAAGCTCCCCACCCCTGTAGGAGGCACACAAGCTCCCCAATGCTGCAGGAAGCACACGCATGCTTCCCACTGTTTCAGAAGGCACACAAGCTCCCCACCTCTACAGGAGGCACGAAAACTCCCCATTACTACAGAAGACACACATGCTCCCCACTGCTGCAGGAGGCACACGGAGGCTTCCCAGCGCTGTAGGAGGCACACAGGATCCTCGTTACTGCAAAAGGCACTCAAGCTTCTCTCATCCTCAGGAGGCACACAAACTCCCCACCACTGCAGGAAGCACACAAACTCCCCACTACTTCAGGAAGCACACAAGCTCCCCGCTACTGCAGGAGGCACGCAAGCTTCCCACTGCTGCAGGAGAATCACAAGCTCCCCGCTACCACAGGAGGCACACAAGCTCCCCATTACTGCAGAAGGTACATATAAGCTTTCCACTACTGAAGGAGGTACTCAAGTTCCCCTCTACTACAGGAGGCACATAGACTCCCCACAGCTGCAGAAAACACACAAGCGCCCCACTACTGCAGGAGGCACACAAGCTCCCCACTACTGCAGGAGGCACACAAGCTCCCCACTACTGCAGGAGGCACACAAGCTCCCCACTACTGCAGGAGGCACACAAGCTCCCCACTGCTGCAGGAGACGCACCAGCTTCACTCTGGTACGGGAGGCACGCCAAAGGCTTCCACTTCTGCAGGAGGCACAATTGAAGCTTCCCACTACTGCAGGTGGCACACAGGCTCCCCACTGCTGCAGGAGGCCCACAAGCTCCCCTCCAAGGCAGGGGGCACTCGAGCATCCCACGACACTAAGATGTTGACATTTTGTCCAAGTTGTGTCAGTTGGCGAGGTTCACTGACTCGTGTGGCGATCGAGCGATGATGAGCCAGCCATCAGGGACAGCAGCTAAAGAGGGTGAAATGCCCATGCTTAGAGGGCGTGATTCCTTGTGACGTTAAGGGGCTCAGCCATCTTAGGGGGGCAGAGATGCCACAACGTGTCCAGCGAGGAAGAGCTCGTCCCGATGTGTTCCTCTGTCCTGCTTTGGCATGAGCGTGCTCCCTCGTGTGGCGGTGGTGTGTCCAGGTAAGGATATGGTAGTGTGTTGTTCTCTCGTGGTGGCGGTGGCGTGTCCAGGTAAGTAGTGATGATAATGGCGTGTTCAGGAAGGGGACTTGTCATCAATTGATGATGAGTATTTGCAGCAACACAGGCTAAAACCTTTAGAGTGGCGCCCTTGTGATGCCAGTAACCTATTTTTACGTCTTTTTTGTGAACGAAAATCACAAGTGGACAGTGCTCAGTCATATATTCGAATAATTTATGGAAATACGCGCAGAATACGCAACAGATTTTCGAAGACGAAGACAATTGCATGAGAAGAAAATGTGACATAAGTGGAAACACTGAATTTTGGTAAGATGTTAGAAGTAGAGATTCCCTCTCTTGATAATGCTTGTCCAGGGTACGCTTTGTGTAACAGTGACAGGAGAAACAAAACAGTCTCTTGCTGCTCTGTTAAAGTCAACCGTATACCTGTTCTGAAAGATGTATAGTGATTGAAATACTTGGGACCTAACATACCTTGCTCAGTGCCATCTCGGGTGAGGAGAATAAAGTAAGAGAGAGAAAAAAAAATGAAGACATTAACCAGGGCACCGCAAACGCTTGTGGATCTGACTCTTTAAGATAGAAAGATTAAAGGAGAAGGGAAAGACGAAGGAAGGTAGTGAATGCCACATCTTAGTTGGTTAGAGGATCCTACTACTCCCTTGGGGTCGTTATGATAAGGCTGCTGTGAGGTCAGCACTGTGTAGCGTCATGTTCCCAGAGTGTAGACAACGTCATCTTTGAGTTCCCACGAGAAGCTGGCACGCCAGAGGCCCCTTGTTGTACGACCCAACCCAGAGGACGACAGGGGCCGTTAGAACACAAGGGCTCCTGCCTGACGTGGATCACGCCAGAGCCCCTTGTTGTACGACCCAACTCAGAGGAGGACAAGTCGTTAGAACACAAGGGCTCCTGCCTGACGTGGATCTCCGTGGATGCTGTAACAAAGGTGGGCCAGGCCATGTCACCAACTGGCGGACACGCCCAACACGAACAACAACACAGGAGCATTACGTATGCTGGCTCTCGCCTGCGACTGGATGACTCACTCGCTGTCACCCTCCCAAGGGGGAGGAGGGGGGGGGGGGTGTTACCTGGATCCTAATGCCACCGTCGGCCTGTGTGAAGACCTGGTTCCTCCTGCCGCGCCGCCCTCCACGTCACCACACGCTAACCTCTCTTGTTTCCCAGTGAAAGTGAAACGAATTTGGTAATGTTTTTCTCGCACGAAACTCTCCTGGCATCCGATGACGTAATCCGTGTGCATGCATAACATTTGCGTTGTTCTTTCGGCCGTTGTAGACGGTGTGAATTGTTCACTTCACTGATGAAGAACATGAGACACATGCACTCGACCAGCTTTGCCTATTTACTAAGCAGACACTACACCAGTGTCAGCCCGTAATTACTACGCCAAACTATCCCTAACAGCTTATTTTAGGTCTAAGATCTCTTATTCTTCTGATCGTAGGCAGTTAAAGCACTTCAGTGACAGGAGGGGGCGAGGGGTACATGGCTAGGGGTAGGGGGAGGCAAGTACGGAACGTACAGTGGATACAGTCCATCAACATAGGAGGGTGACAGATGGGCCCGAGTGGGCTCAGGGAGAGAGAGGGTCCTCATCCCGTCAGAAAGGGATGAACATCATTAATGGCATTGGTATACCACAAAGGAAAGTAACGTAGGATGTATAGAGTACCAGGGATCCTTTACGTACAAGATACTGTGCTCAAATAACACTACAAACATTACAGTGGAGAGCGAAAACACATCATACATTGTACGTCCAACGTACTGGGTACAGTTTACACTGGCAGTGATACAGCGGAGGTTCAGGGAGGAGGAGTTAGGGTACATAATTACATGGTGTGTTGCTGACAGCATATGCTGTGATAATGACCCTGTTCTGACACATACGATACACACAGTAATCTCTCTCTCTCTCTCTCTCTCTCTCTCTCTCTCTCTCTCTCTCTCTCTCTCTCTCTCTCTCTCTCTCTCTCTCTCTCTCTCTCTCTCTCTCTCCATCTGTCTCTCTGTCTATCTATCTATCTATTCATCTATCTCGTCTGTAAACATCTCCGTTCCGTCATGGCTTTAGGAATATCCCTTCCATCCTTCCCAGAAATATTAGCATTGGAACTTAAGGGGAATCAAATTGTCCCTTGACTCCACTTGTTCAAACACTGATCCTCTCCCATGACGGATCAGAAGACATTATTCACCAAGTCAAGTGTTGCGTGGAAATCTCAGCTCATCCAACATTTGATTAACTTTGTTTGTCTTAGAATGTTTCACGATCCCTTCTCCCTGCTGCACTAATGCTCCTCCCTTCCTCGGCCTTACTAACGTTCCCTTTCCCCTGCTTCGTTAACGTTCCCTTGCCCCGCTAACGTTCTCTTTCCCTACTCCACTAACGCTCCCTTCTCTTCCTTCACTAACGTTTCCTTCCCTCTACCTCACTAGCGTTCCTTTCCTCTACTTCACTAACGTTCCCTTTCTTTACCTCACTAACGTTCCTTTCCTCTACCTCACTAACGTTCCTTTCCCCTGCCCCACTAACGTTCCCTTTCCTCTACTTCATTAACGTTCCCTTCCTCTACCTCACTAACGTTCCTTTCCCCTGCCTCACTAACGTTCCCTTCCCTCTACCTCACTAACATCCTCATCCTCACTCTCCTCCTTCATCAGTGGCCTCTTCCCTTCCTCCTCCCTCATAAACACCTCACTGGCCTTCCCTCCGCTGACTCTCTCCTCACCTCACACTGTTTATCTTCCACTGAATGACCTCCTCCTCCTCCTCCTCCTCCTCCTCCTCCTCCGTCTCCCCTCTCACACTCCGCGTCTCCCGCACCCAGAGCTATGGTGTAGGCTCCTTGTTCACAGGTCACATGATATTCCTACAGGCTCCCCGCTGCTCTTCCTTAGGCCTACAGCTAACCTATGACCCCCCTCCATGGAGGTGACCTTTCATTTAACCACCACCACTTTATTTTTATTTTTCCTTTCCGAACGTGTGTGTCCACCTCCACCTCCCTGCTCCATGGATCTCCGCCAACTCCCCTCCCTTGCCTCAGTCCACGGATACACCAATGTCAATGATTGACAGGGTTCCGTGAGGCGTGGACTTAGTCATTAGTGTCGCACAGGATCTCGACCCACAATCAATATCAACTTCATGACTTAAACACAGACTGTCGAGGATTTCCCAGCTTCTGCTACCCCACTAGCTGGACCCTTTTGGTGATGCTGTGTGACAGGAGGACAGACTTCCCATAACGTTAGGAAGATGTGAAATGTTAGCACAGCACATACGGTGGCGTGTGTGCATGTGTGTCTTCAAACCGCGTGAGCACGACGCGTGAGCACGACGCGTGAGCGCCTGGGCTGAAAAGAGAGTGACAGAGGTGCTCATTGAGGCAGGAAGATTATGAGTCAATTAACCCTCGACGAAATGAAGGTATCAGGTAGGAATTTGGTGGTCGTGTTTTCTCTAATTATCAGCCAGCCTTGTGTCATGTGTGGGGGGACTGTGGTGTGGACGACTGGGGTTCCGTGTGTCAGTGTGGGGGACTGTGGTGTGTATGACCGTCCTTCTGTCAGTGTGGGGTTATAGTGCAGATTATGGTAACGTGGGTAAAGAACCTGGAAAGAGAAGGGTTTCCAGATCCTGTTCAAGGTTCTTGCGCAAATCCAGGCAGAGGGCGCTGGAGATACGACTGTGACAACTTTTCGTGTATGGTGGCTGACTGGAGGGACTGGTTGACTGGAGGGACTAGCTGACTGGTGGGACTGGCTGACTAGAGGGACTGGCTGACTGGAGGGACTGGCTGACTGGAGGAACTGGCTGACTGGAGGGACTGGCTGACTGGAGGAACTGGCTGACTGGAGGATCTGGTTGACTGGTGGGACTAGCTGACTGGAGGGACTGGCTGACTGGAGGGACTGGCTGACTGGAGGGACTGGCTGACTGGAGGGACGGGCGGGTGTCTGGCAGTGGAAGGCTTTGTCAAGAACGTGCTTTAAGGGTTCCTAGAAGTGTTGACTGGAAGGGATGGCTCTTGGAAGACGCGGCCTTTTGGTGAGGGGAAGAGGGGAGGGGAAATATTTTTTCATATAGGAAGGTTTCGTCGAAGTGGTAACTCGTGGGAGGGATTCAGGGAGTTGAAGACTTTGAAAGGGATGCGTGAGAAGGTTCTTGGGAGTGTTGACAAAGAAGGAACGGGGTCTAGGGGGGATGATGAAGCCTGAAGGAGAAATCTGTTGGCGCGTTCTAGGTAAGATTGTAAGCGAGAGAAGGTTATGAAAATGGAAGAGAAGTCGCAAGGAATTAGGTCCTTGAGCCCATCCGATGTTTTCAGAAGTTAATCAAGTCAGTCCTTCTGATTTGTGAGGAAGCCTTTGTCCTCTTGGACTGGGGTACATTTTCTTGGAGGTGTGGTGTGATGCCAGCACCACACGTCACCTGTTACCAAGGTGACGGAGGGTTGAAACCCCCGCTCCTCAAACCAGCGGGACGCCCCCAGCACTCTGGCTGTCCTGCCCAAGGCGTAGGAGATTACATAGCTTCACGAAGCCGTGGAGTCAGACCAATACTTTTTACGTCAGCCATTGTTCTGGAACATCGTTCAAAGGCGTTTTAGTGTCGTCTGGATAACTTGAGGAACTCTTCAGGATTCATTCGCTCTGTCCGTCGTCCTCGTCTGTCTCGAGAGTTGACACTGCCACATAACCCTTGAGTCTTAACTGGAGAAGCTTCCGTCAAGATACTCATGAAAATTTTATACGATGGTTCGCCAGCATCTGAAGACTTGAATGGCCCAAGATACGTAACTCTAGTTTGCCAGCATTAGGCCTCTCGTAAAAGGGTTTGACGAGGGATTTGTCCTGGCTCAGAGTTTGCTTAAAGTCCCTCACCATCGGCCGTGGAATATGATATAAATTCTTGTGATATTTTTCAAGCGATAGTTGCACATATTTTTCAAGCGATAGTTGCACATATTTTTATTTCCCCCTCAAGAACTGAGCTGCAGTGCGGGCGACGCAAGGGCATCACAGGACAACCCTTCTAGGTTAGGTTTCCTCATCTGTTTCTGTTTCACACACACACACACACACACACACACACACACACACACACACACACAGAGTATGGTTAGAATAGCTATGTATCCCTCGTTCCTCCTGGCCCCCACCTCTCGTCGTGGGTCGACTTTGTACAACATGAGAATCAGGCATCACCAGTGTGTGGTGGTGTACGTGGCGGTCCCCTTCGTGTGTGAGGGGATGGTCGAGGCTCGACGGGACCTGTGGTGACATCCACCACAAGAGGTGGGGGACCAGGAGTCCCTGTGAATGATTCATAGCTGATCTTACCATACTGTGTGTGTGTGTGTGTGTGTGTGTGTGTGTGTGTGTGTGTGTGTGTGTGTGTGTGTGTGTGTGTGTGTGTGTGAAGATGTGAATTATCACGAAAACGCGCTCGGGGTCTTCGAGTTTCACTTTCACTGTGGCAACCATCATATTCCCAAATCGCGTTTTCTTTCGATATATATATATATATATATATATATATATATATATATATATATATATATATATATATATATATATATATATATATCCCAAGAAACCTACTTATATGACTAATAGATAACATATTTATATATACAGAAGATAAAAGATTAAGCATCGCAGACATTAAGTAAAAATTTTCAGTTTTGCCATATACTTAAAAGAGAAAATACTGTCGTTGAAGACTATACGAATTTGTATATATATATTGACGTTGGAAATAACCTTTTTTAAGGTCTTGCATAAAGGTGGTCTTAAGGGAAGATATTGTTCGAAGGCAAGACACCAAGTTTGGTTGTGTAGATCATAATCTAGAGGAGCCCTTGGGTATAGTAAGGTGCGAGGAGGGGCGCGCCCTACCACACAGGTGGTGTGGGGCGGTAGGTGTGAGTGTGGGGCCGTGGGTGTTAACGTGGATCCTGGTTTGTTTTGGGTGTAGGGTGGTGGGTCTTGGTGTGGGCGGTGGTCGTTGATGTAGCTGGTGGTTCTTGATGTGGTTCGTGGTCGTTGGTTGTGGTATCCCCCGAGCTCTGTGCTTGAGCTCCATCTCCTCTGAGTCCTTCGTCTTTGAGCACCACCCGTGTGTGTGAGCTCCACCCGTGTGTGTGTGAGCACCACCCGTGTGTGTGAGCACCACTTGTGTGTGTGTGAGCACCACCCGTGTGTGTGTGAGCACCACCCGTGTGTGTGAGCACCACTTGTGTGTGTGTGAGCACCACCCGTGTGTGTGTGAGCACCACCCGTGTGTGTGAGCACCACTTGTGTGTGTGTGAGCACCACCCGTGTGTGTGTGTGTGTGTGTGTGTGTGTGTGTGTGTGTGTGTGTGTGTGTGTGTGTGTGTGAGCACCACCCGTGTGTGTGTGAACACCACCCGTGTGTGTGAGCACCACCCGTGTGTGTGTGTGTGAGCACCACCCGTGTGTGAGTGTGTGTGAGCACCACCCGTGTGTGTGTGTGAGCACCACCTCTGTGTGTGTGTGAGCACCACCCGTGTGTGAGTGTGTGTGAGCACCACCCGTGTGAGAGCACTGTCCTTTGCTTGTCCCTACCCACCAGGCTCAGTGTGCTGACCTGCCTCACCTGCAGGTGTCAAGCCGTAGCCAGCAGGTACCACCAGGCACTGTCTGTGGTCGTCACATCTGGACACGTCGAGCCAAGAGGCACCAGCCAGCGGTGTTGTCACCCACGAGATGTTTATCAAGACACAGTGAGCGATGGGAATGTTTGTTTATCGGCAGATGATCACGACTGATATGTTTGAAAATCTTAAACAACTGTTTAGGTTGCCCTTTTTTTTCTCCGTACGAGGCGAAGTATCCAGTTTTCGTAAGAGATTATCTGAGTTTCGTCCTTTTCGCATCAATACGTCGTATTTCGTCAGTCTGTAACGCTCAGTGTATCTGAAGACGAGGTGGAATACACCTGAGGTGGTGGTGGCCGGTGGCGGGGGTTGGTGGGGAACGTGAGCTGGCAAGGTTCAGCGCTGGGAATAACTGACGGCTGAGGTTGCTCTCTAGAGAGAAGAAGAAGAGGCCTAGACGAGGCCAAGAGCGTTGTGCGAAGGGGATGGACCATGGTGGGTGATGTGGATGATGTTGGGAGTATGTGGGAAGGGGATGGAGCTTGGTGGGTGATGTGGATGATGTTGGAAGTATGTGGGAAGGGGATGGACCTTGGTGGGTGATGTGGATGATGTTGGGAGTATGTGGGAAGGGGATGGAGCTTGGTGGGTGATGTGGATGATGTTGGGAGTATGTGGGAAGAGGATGGACCTTGGTGGGTGTTGTGGATGATGTTGGGAGTATGTGGGAAAGACAGATGATATAAGTCCCAAGTAGACCATGTTCTGAAGTTTTTTTTTTGTTTAGAACTTACCTCTGCCAGCTGATTATCTATAATCTAAGTAGATGAGGTAAGGAAAGAGGAAGAAATGGACTCTCTCCCACCATCCACTCACCTCCGGCAACAGCAGCCGACAGGAAAAAGAATGGAAGAAAAACTTGGCATTTGTGAAGTAAACATGCGTGGAATTTAACAGGATGGAAGGAAAGGTGAAAATTCTCCAGTTAAATCTTAGCATCCTATCCAGGTTGTGACGAAGATCGTGAAGAGGGGCTGGAAATTGTGGAGAGTGGCTGGGGGTCGTGGGGAGTGGCTGGGGGTCGTGGAGAGGGGCTAGAGGTCATGGATAAGAGCTGGGGGGTCGTGGAGAGGGGCTTGGGGTCGTGGAGAAGGGCTGGGGGTCGTATAGAGTGGCTGGGGGTCGTGGAGAGGTGCTAGGGGTCATGGAGAGTGGCTTGGGGGTCGTGGAGAGGGTCTAGGGGTCGTGGAGAAGGGCTCGGAGTCGTGACGAAGGGCTAAGGGTCGTGGTGAGAGGGGCTGGGGGTCGTAGAGAGTGGCTGTGGGGTCGTGAAGAGGGGCTAGGGGTCGTGGAGAAGGGCTGGGAGTCGTGGAGAAGGGCTCGGAGTCGTGACGAAGGGCTAGGGGTCGTGGCGAGAGGGGCTGGGGGTCCTGGAGAGTGGCTGGGGGTCGTGGAGAAGGGCTATGGGTCGTGGCGAGAGGAGCGGGCGTGCCCGTCGTGACCCCAAGGTTGATCTCGAGCCATAACACTTGACACCAAGCAGTATGATGGTGGTATATGGGAAGGCGCGTCTCACAACTCCTTATGAGACTTTGCATTATGGGTAATATGGGGCATCTCGAGGTCGTCATGTCAGAAAATAATGAGGGAGTTCGTGGATCATGAACTGTGCCGGCTATAAATGCTAGACTTTCTCACAGTTGGTGGATGATAAAGTTTTCTTGTTTTGGGAACGAGATGAAAGAAAACTTGTGACCTTTACACACTTTGAGGGAGAGATGTGTGGAGTGCTTTGCTCTATTCCTCACAAGGATGTAACATAACATACGAAAACTTACATTATTAACTAATGTAATAACATTCTTCTGTTCCATGGAGAGAAAACAAAGATAACTCATATTTGACCTGAAGTTGTGTGATCCATATTATACTTCATTTACCATTGGCGACAGTGGTAACATATGGTGACGCAATACGTCACCATATGCAATACGTCACCATATGCAATACGTCACCATATGCAATACGTAGAGCCACTCATAACTTGCTTACTTATGGGTCATACTGTAAGCCACACCGGCTGCATTGAATTACGTGATACTGTAATGTGCCTAACGTATAGTAAAGTGATTCAGTGGGCGTTCTCTGGCCTCTCGGCGGTACAGTTCATTTCTAAAGGCTAATAGATTATATCTGTCTATCTGAAATACACCAGCGATTGCATCGTGCAGGTGTGCAGTACCTGAGCAGACCTCACGTTCAATTGAAGTGACGACTCGTGAGTGGGGTTAGAGGTACCAGTGATGTACTGCCGTGAGAACTCATTTGAGCTCCGGGTCAACAACTCTTACGTTCTCAACCCATGGACACCTGGGCGTGGCCTGTGAGTGAAGCAGGCGGGTCACGTCCCTCTCGCCTGTAATTACCCACCGCCTGACCTGGGCACAAGCGACCCATCGTGACCCAGGCTGACCCCCACCTCATCCTCCACCTCCCTCTCTCTACCATCAACGCCCCATACACGAGGAGTTATACCCGGCTCTCGGGTCTGACCAGCCACGCCCGCCTCGTCCCTCCCGCCCCTCACACAGGGTCGTGAGGGCAGTTCCTCGTAAGTCTCCTCCCTTGTTGAATGAATCGCCTGAGGGAGGGAGGGAAGGAGGGAGGCTGCTGGGGTGGGGTGGTGTTTTTTTAGGACTAGTGTGTGGTACAGTACTGACCGGGTCTTATGGTTTACCTCCGTGTGAAGAGCTTGCTAGAGATGCGGTTTTTTAATATTCGACAAGAGGCAGTTTGTCTCGTGTGCTCCACTCCTTGAGATGCGACTCTGGTGAATGGCTAGAGACGATTATCAATTCCCAAGTCTCTTCTAACACAGAGGCTCCTCCCTGCTGCCCATATCCAGGCTAGATAACATACCCATCGAGGCTTTCCTTCAGTCTGTACGTCATTACGTTTACTTGGGCTGAATTTCATTAACCCTGTGCCATACCAACTTTGAAGTCTGCCTAAGTTCCCTTGTAAGTTGATGCAATCTTATCCGCCTTTTTACCTCCCTCGTGGCTTTGGCACGATAAGCAAACATATTCAGGTGTGTGTGTGTGTGTGTGTGTGTGTGTGTGTGTGTGTGTGTGTGTGTGTGTGTGTGTGTGTGAGTAATTACATATTCTTACTAACTCTGCTGCGTGGGGAAGGATTTCTGCATTCGAGGGCCCCCTATCTCTTACATGTACTTGTGTGTTATTGGTGTGAGATAAGTCTGTGGTCGAGGCCTACAAGGAGGAGGAGGTTCGGTGCACATGAAGAAACCCCCACACCCGCATCCCTTGCCTTCCCTCTCCCTTGCCGTATCTTGGCAGCGCCTCATATCAACACACCAGAAATAACACTCGGGTCATCATATCTCTTGATCAGGTATATTCCTGGATGACGTGTGCAACAGCCTCTCTCCTGCTTCCTCACTTCCCTCCCGTGTATAATGACGATGGATTACCACATTTCGGAGGTAGACTCGTTCACGTAATCAGCATAATGATGCCGTGTGTGGTGCGTCGCTGCGTTCTGCCGCTACACATGATATTACTGATGTATGTACGAACAAGAGCTGCTAGATCAGAGGACGTTAACAGTGTGATCCCCTGAAGCCAGTAAAGTGAGTAAGTGAAGCCACGCAAGTGGGTCAGTGGATCTATAAATGTGAGTCAGTGAATGAGTCAGATTGTGAATGAGTCCGTCAGTGAATGTGTCACTCAGTCAGTGAATGCGTCAGCCTCTGAATGCGTTTGGTCAGTCAGTGAATGGATAGGATAGTGAGTGTGTCAGTCGTGAAAGAACCAGTCAGTTAATGAGTCAGATAGTGAGTATGTGAGTAAGCGAGTGAGTCAGCCAGTCAATAAATCAGTCACACAATGCTTCAGTCATTGAATATATCAGTCAACGAGCGAATCAGTGAATACACACAAGGAATCAGTCAAGTAAACCATGACAGATAAACGTATTCACCAACCTCACAGAATCCCTGAGGCTCATATTGACGAGTTAAGAGACGGGAATATAGAAAAAAAAAAAAAAGAAGAAAACGCTCAGAGAAAATAAGCTTCGAATTAAAGGTACGAGTGTTGGTAAGAGGCTGAGCGTAAACAAGGAGGGGAAGAGGAGGCGGGTTGGGGGGGATGGATGATAATTTTGACTCGGGTTAAAACAAACTACGATCGTCTGAGCCTCGAACTATAGAGCTGATAACAAAAGACAAAAGACAGGGCGAAGAGAAAGCGAAACTAGGGAAAACACACGCAGAGAGACACTAGACGTCTTCGAGATGTGGTGAGTGAAAGGGAACGAACAGGGGGAGATAATGAAGGGCGTGATTATCATCAAGGAGATCAGAGGACGAGATAATGATAGCAATTATCCCCAGAAGATTCGTATCAGTGTTTTGATTCCTGTTATATGATGGACCTCACAGCCCCCATGGCCCTGTGTCTCTCAAGGATTAGATCATCCCCATCACCTCATATTCACCTTAGTAGGGCGTCCCTCTTGCTCCTCAGAGAACAGATCATGACCATCAGCTCATCTTCACCTCAGCAGGGCGTCCCTCTTGCTCCTCGGGGAACATATCATGACCATCAGCTCATGTTCACCTCAGCAGGGCTTACCTCTTGCTCCTCAGAGAACAGATCATGTCCATCACCTTATGTTCACCTCAGTAGGGCGTCCCTACTTCTTCTCAAGGAACGGATCATGTCCACCACCTCACGTTCACCTCAGCAGGGCGTCCCTACTTCTTCTCAAGGAACAGATCATGTCCACCATCTCACGTTCACCTCAGCAGGGCGCCCCTGCTTCTTCTCAAGGAACGGGTCATGTCCACCACCTCACGTTCACCTCAGTAGGGTGTCCCTATTTTTTCTCAAGGAACGGATTATGTCCACCACCTCACGTTCACCTTAGTGGTGGGTGTGAGGTGTAGCCGCCACGAACGTTGCTACATTTTACTTACGTTCCACATCTTTGGGAGGCAAGACATACGACCCACGTTCCCCTGACGAGAACTTGGCAAGTTATTTGTTATATTTCCACCAAGGGAACACTAGGCCAGACCGGCCACTCTGCACCTGGTGACAGCCAAGCCAACGTAACTTGTCTGGCCTAGACAAGTTTACCCTCATTTCTCGTCAGTCTACGTTATATCGTCTTCTTCTGCTTTCTTCTTCTTCTTCTTCTTCTTCTTCTTCTTCTTCTTCTTCTTCTTCTTCTTCTTCTTCCTCTCTCTTCCTCCTCCACGTCCTGCCATCCTCCCTCTCGCTCTCCTGGAGCAGGTGAAAAGTGAAATGCACTGCTCAGGAACCCGAGACTTCCCTAACCAAGTTACCCCGGGCGGGTGGGCCGCCTCACGGTGCCATCTGCTGGGCTGCCAGTGGTGGTGCTGGCCACACCTACCCAAGTGTTGGCGGTGGTGGCCACACCTACCCAAGTGTTGGCGGTGCTGGCCACACCTACCCAAGTGTTGGTGGTGCTGGCCACACCTACCACAGTGTTGATGATATTGGCCACACCTACCACAGTGTTGGTGGTGCTGGCCACACCTACCACAGTGTTGATGATATTGGCCACACCTACCACAGTGTTGGTGGTGCTGGCCACACCTACCTAAGTGTTGGCGGTGCTGACCACACGTACCCAAGTGTTGGTGTTGCTGGCCACACCTACCACAGTGTTGGTGGTGCTGGCCACACCTACCTCAGTGTTGGTGGTGCTGGCCACACCTACCCAAGTGTTGGTGGTGCTGGCCACACCTACCACAGTGTTGGCGATACTGGCCACACCTACCACAGTATAGGTGCTGGTGGCCACACCTATCGTAGTGTTGGTACTGATGGCCACAGCAGTACCTGATCATACACATCACATCTTGCAAAAAAAATATATTCATCACACCTACACATATGATCACTTAGACGCCGCCAGGTGTGTATGTATATATGATCACGACCCGAGACATAGTTAATCATCGTACTTGTTTCTGACGCTTACGGAAGCGAGGTCAGATAAGACAGAATTGAGCCACATGTTAACTTAGAGTGAGCCCAGCGGATGGAACACGATGTGGAGGTGATCAGAATAAACATTTCGCCAAGATTAATACCTGTTGCCTCTGAGGTTCACTTATAGCTTCCATGTGAACCAGTTGAAAGACGTAAAAGGGGCTTTGAAATAGCTGCCCCCATGTGAACAAAGGCGCTGCAGGAGTGCCGCTCATTCCCAGGCCGAGATGTGTGTGGCAGACGTGAGGCCTCGCAAATCGATGGAAGGTGAAGTATTTAGATGAGTGTTAGGGTATCACGATGGACGGGTGTGTGTTGTCGATCAATCTCGTACACAGTTCCCTTCCAGACGGAGCGTCGGTCGGTGTTAGCAACAGCAGGAGACGTGCCTCTCCGTCAGGGTGGTGTTCGGGTGTGTGTGTGTGTGTGTGTGTGTGTGTGTGTGTGTGTGTGTGTGTGTGTGTGTTAATTTTAAGTCTGGGACAAAGGAGGTCTAGATTATCCCTCTGTACCCTGTAGATGACGCACGTTGTATCAAACGTACCTTAAACCTCCCTCTGAAACTCGGCTAAATCATTACCAGTGCAATTTCACCTTGTACATGGTACGCCTAATATGTGAATGGTATTAGCTCTCCGCTGTAATGATTGTACTTGCACTAACCCTGATATTGACTATATGTACATCCCATTGTTACCTCCCATTGTACTAATGGTGTTAATGATGTTCATCCCTTTCTAACGGTACAAGGACCCTCTATGTCTCTGGGCCCACGCGGGCCCCACCTGTTACACTCCTGTATCAATGTACTGTATCAATATACTGTATCAGTGTACCTACTGTACGTTCTCTGCTTACCTCCACCCACCCCTAGCCATGTACCCTCCGCCCGTACTATCACCGAAATACTCTGTATGTGTGTATCAAGATAAATGAAGATTTTATGACTAAACTACCCGAAATTTCGTGGGAGGATAGGAGGGCTGATGGTGGGTGTTGTGGTTGGTGTGGTGCCGAAGAGGGTCTTAGGATGGTTGGTGAGAGTGTCCAAGGACGGTAGGATTCTGGTTGGAGTCTAATGAAGATGTGTTTGTGGTAGGGGATCCGTGGAAGATGATATTGTGGTGGGGGGGTCCCAGGAAAGCGGGGTTGTGATAGGGAGTTCGCAGGAGAGTGGAGTTGTGATAGAGTGATCCTAAGAAGAAGGAGGAGCCGAAGTGGGGATCCTGGAAGCTGAAGTTGTGGGACGGGGGTTCAGAGTCTTCCTTGCTTTTATGTTTGTAAATGTCCCACACAAGTTACAAATGGACATGGTGGTTGTGGCTTAGTTAGAAACCTCAGTCTGAATCACAAACTATTATTACCTCACAGTCAGTATTTACATATTTCTGTGGCTCATTTGGTGTCAAATCTGGTGCTAGATTATGTGTTGGTTTAGACTGATCAAGGTATGAGATGGTAGATGAAAAGCGTGTAAGGGATAAAGTGAATTGGAGCGATGTGGTATACAGGGGGCGACGTGCGGTAAATAACCTGAACCAGAGAATATCAGGCAAGCCTTAGGAAATCACGGATAGACCTGTGGGGTCTGGCTGTGGATAGTGGGCTTTGGTTTCTGTGCATTACACATGACAGCTAGCGAATAGATGTCTGCTAATGTGGACCCTTTTTTTTTTTTTCGTCTGTTCCTAGCGCTACCTAGCGAACGCGGGAAACGGCTAACAATCACGAAAGAAAAGAAAATGGAACAGTACTATCGACATGTTAGCGCTGACGTTATATTGTACGTACCAGTGTGAGGCGAACACCTTTACTGTCTTAGTAGATGACCACTCGCTGCTCGTCTCCTCGTGCTCTGTTGTTTTTCCACCCGTTTTCATCAAGGTGTTTGGTGGCTCTTTTTCCCTCGTCCGTTGCGGTCGCTTTGCCTTTAGCAGAAAGCCACTTTCCTTGCCCTGTTGTGGTCGCTTTACTCGTTAGCGACGGCATCTTTCTTCGCTCTGTTGTGGTCGCCTACCTGTTACCGACCGACACTCTCCTCTCTCTGTTGCTTTTTCTGTTGTGGTCGCTTTCCTGTTGGTTGCGGACAGTCTCCTCGCTCTGTTATGATCGCTTAAGTGTTAAGGATGGCTTTTTCGCCTCGCTCTGTTGCGCATCATTACCCCGTTTTTTTCTTTCTATTATCAGATTATAAACGGATAATCAATAAATAAAACACAAAGGATGAACGTAATGCTTTATAGAGTATTTCATATAACAGACTGTCACTGTATCTGTTGTACAGGAGCTGGTTGTAACAGCTTATACAAGGGTAGCGGGAAGAACAAGACGTGTGTTCACTGTTGATGTTCCTGTTATTCTATTGGTACTGTGCGTGTCATGTTGTTATCATAGATCCTGTTCAGAGGTTATATCATTGGTGATATATACAGTACATGATCTGTGTATACTGTGGATTAGAGGTGTATGATTGGCAGTCACTGTAGACGTATGTGTAGACACCTGTACCTGTAGAGTGGGCACCTGTAGCTGTAGAGTGGGCACCTGTACCTGTAGAGTGGACACCTGTACCTGTAGAGTGGGCACCTGTATCTGTAGAGTGGGCACCTATACCTGTAGAGTGGGCACCTGTATCTGTAGAGTGGGCACCTGTACCTGTAGAGTGGGCACCTGTATCTGTAGAGTGGGCACCTATACCTGTAGAGTGGGCACCTGTACCTGTAGAGTGGACACCTGTATCTGTAAAGTGGACACCTGTACCTGTAGAGTGGGCATCTGTATATGTAGAGTGGGCACCTTTACCTGTAGAGTGGACACCTGTACCTGTAGAGTGGGCACCTATACCTGTAGAGTGGACACCTATACCTGCAGAGTGGGCACCTGTACCTGTAGAGTGGGCACCTGTATATGTAGAGTGGGCACCTTTACCTGTAGGAGGAGCCAGGTGGTGTGGGAGGAGGCGGCGGCTATGCACAAAGTCCCGCCATACCCAAGGCAGTATGGTTGTTGAGGGCAGAGGTGAGGGCGGTGCCTCCCTGTCAGCTGCAGCAGCGATAAAGAAATGAGGGAAGGGAGGAGGGAGTCTACCGATGGGTTAGGGGGATGATGGGGGGTTCGTGGGCGACTGCAACCTCGACCTTCGACCATCACCCACCGCCCTCAGGTGATATCCTGAAGGGTGCGGGAGGGTGTGCTTTGTAGTCTAGGTGTTCAAGATCTTGAGAGAGAAATTAAATCATATTTCTTAGAAAACGTAAGACCTTAAGAGGGTGAGATGAGTGCTCAAGAGCGATGCACTAGGGTCATTCAGTCTCTCATAGGGTCCAGGGCGGAATGAAAGAACCTCCTCTGAGAGAAATTAAGATATGCATTGTAAATGTGGTGGTGTGGGTGCTGCCCCGGCAGTGAGGGATGAGCGGGGCGGCGTCCCTGGTTATGTGTCAGGGTAGTGTTGGCTACACGGGAGGTGCCTAGGGTTGGAGGGAAAACTAATGGGCGAACGCTGTGTCCTGCGGTACGCCGCGCTGGGGGAAGACGGCCCGTCTGTTATGTGATGAGGTAAAGAGGGAGTCTTATGACGGAGGGAGTGGTACCGGGTATGGTAAAATTGTATTCTCGACAGACGTAGCCTTATCAAGAAACTTAATCTAGTCTCATGAAAAAGAAGATAAAACGAAATAGATACAAATAAGGATGATGACTGTATGATATACAACTGATAGATGGATATTATACGTCAATGAAGATACTCTTATTTGGTAAATAAAGGTCTTGACTCAATATAACTTGTAGGGGATTTTTTCTCTGTAATTCCATGATGTATGATGAGTCAAAGAGAACGAGCCTTAAGGGTTTGTATTTACTGCAGATAAGGTAGGGAGAAGATACTGCCCTCGCGTTTTCTACGTGTCGTAGTAGGCGACTGAAACGACCGGCTGGAAACACCGAGGCTGTACCGTCTGGAGCGTAGATGAGGATTTGTGCCAGTTACCCTGGCAAGTTGATTGGACTAGCACGTCATCTTTTACACTTGGGTAACTTTAGAGGGCGTCGCCCCCCAGCTTACACCGCCAAAATGACACCCTATCGACACGACAAGCACTGAAGATTCTGTGGGAAAGACATTACTTAAGAACATCAAAAGATGAGTTTGGCCCGAAATTAGAAAACGGCTGAAACATCTGGGGGCCCTAAGATAAACATTATAGGATGCACGGTGGGGAAACTTAAGAAGGCCATCCATAAATATTTATAATATGTACCAGACGAGGCAGGTCGTGACCGGTTATTTAGGCCTGCGGTTGCCAGTTTCCAACAGTTTGGTCGACCAACAACCTAACCCAGCAGCTCAGGCTGTAGACGGCCGAAGTCTACGCCAGGGAAATGCCAGGTATGATGGTGTGGTGTACAGCAGATTGTGTGATGTGCAGCAGATGGTGTGGTGTGCAGCAGATGGTGTGGTGTGCAGCAGATGGTGTAGTGTGTAGCAGATGGTGTGGTATGCAGCGGATGGTGTGGTGTGCAACAGATGGTGTGGTGTGCAGCAGATGGTGTGGTGTGCAGCAGATGGTGTGGTGTGCAGCAGATGGTGTGATATGCAGCAGATGGTGTAGTGTGTAGCAGATGGTGTGGTGTACAGCAGTCGGTGTGGTGTACAGCAGATGGTGTGGTGTACCATAGCCAGATAGGATAATGTCTGTATGGCTCATGATCTACCTCTTCGTACCCATGGTCTTCATGGTCCCTTGGATAGTCTGTCTCACAACCATCACACACAAGACCATTAATCAGATGAAAAGGTTGTGGTCTCTGTATCGATGGGTACGGCTGTCTGAATTTCAGGAAGTCGTTACAGCGTTGCTCCTGTTGGCTGGTTGTTGATACAATAGGTAGTTACCTGGTAACACAATACCCATGTCTCTGGCGTTCAGCAGGTCGAGGTGAGGCGCCTTCCACAAGGGTACCATCATGGTTTGTAGTGTCAGGCGTTGGACTTACCCATATCCAGGGGTCACTGTTTCACACTGGCGAGAGGATCTTCACTCGTAAGGTCACAGGTCAGGGTATCATACCCAAGGGTCGTACTTTTGTGTACTTGAGGAGGATGAAACCGTCGTGCTCGAGGGTCGCACCGTCGTGTTCGCAAGGGTCATACCGTCGTTCTCGAGGGTCGTACCGTCGTGCTCGAGGGTCGTACCGTCGTGTTCGCAAGGGTCATACCGTCGTTCTCGAGGGTCGTACTGTCGTGTTCGCGAGGGTCGTACCGTCGTGCTCGAGGGTCGAACCGTCGTGCTCGAGGGGGCCATACCGTCGTGCTCGAGGGTCGTACCGTCGTGCTCAAGGGTCATATCGTCGTGCTCGAGGGTCGTACCGTCGTCCGCAAGGGTCATACCGTCGTGCTGAAGGGTTCAGGGATGGTATCAAGGGGACCCAAGACTTCAACACCTCGCCCGCTGACATCAGAGACACCAGATGATGCACGGTATAGAAGTCTGGCTGCCCTGGACAAGCCCCTGCAAAGTTTACTAGACCAGACAGGCTGTTCGGGGCTGCATGAGCGCTGCGAGCTAACGCTTCCAAACGGTTTGTCTGGTCGACCAACGACCCAACCCAACAGCTTAGGCCCAGCCCGAGCTGTAGGGTTAGAAGACCACCCGAAGACCATACTGGGCATAAGGAGGCCGTAGTCACGTAGGTAGACGTACTGCATGAGGTGCGGAAGGGAATGTGATCGATGGACCTTCTGTCTTCCCCAGTGTGCTGGTAGACGGCACGGGTTTCTGTCACCCGTAAGAATCACTCTCATTTTCTCGAATTGATGTCGCCAATATGGCGGAGATTTTGTTCTGTCCAGAGAGTCCTCGTTTCGTTCTCCTTCCACTGGTTGCGCCTACAGGATGTCGTCTCTGCCTTCAGGGTAAAGAATGGGACCCTAGCTTACGTCATGGCCGGTCAGGGTACAGTACGAAGCTGTGTCCTCCTTATGGGCGTCTTGTACCATGTGTCCCTGAGCACTGTAAGGTGTCTTGTGTATACAGCCGAAGTTAATGAATGTCTTAACAGACCAACCATCCTTATGTACACAACCAACCATCCTCCGTGTGTACCTGCGGTGATGGCCCACAGTGTGTTCAATTTCCAGCATCTGGAGTCGAGAACGTTACACAGCTCACACTGTCGCGAAGGCTCAACATTGCCAGCGACCGAGTGAATTGGTAATGTCCTCACCAGTGATGCGTGCAGATGTGATATATGAGTTTGTTTTCTGTATCAGTCGTCGGGGTAATAAAACTTGAGACTTAGAATAACTTTGTGATGTACACAAGTGTAGTAGTGATGGTATGATGAAGTTACGAGTTACACGAGTTCGTGAACAGCAGTGGAGGGATTTGTCAACAGATGTGGACGCGCGTCGCTTACCGGACGACCTAATGCGCCATCGTTAACTCCTTGAGCACGACGGCACAATGATCTCCCCTCCTTCCCTCTCCACGCCCTCAGTCAACTCGACAGTGCGACCCTTGAGTCAGTGCGACCCTTGAGCACGACCTTATGATCCTTGTGTACGACGGGACGGCCCTTGAGGAATGTCGATACGCCCTTAAACACGACGGTATGAACCTTGAGCACGACGGTACGACTACCCTTGTGCACGACGCGTTTGAAGCTTGCGTACAACGGTACGACCCACGACCACGGCGTTACGACTTTAAGCACGACAGACCAACCCTTGTGTATGATGACCTGGCCTTTGACCTTACCCTTATGGATTAGGTCATAGCAAAGGCCACCATACCTGAGTGTCGTACCCTATTCCTCTAGGGTCGTACCCTCCTCCACAAGGATCGTACCCTCGTCCTCAAGGGTCGTACCCTCGTGTTCAAGGGTCGTACCCTCGTCCTCAAGGGTCGCATCCTCGTCCTTAAGAGTCGAACCCCCGGACCTTAAGGGTCGAACCCTCGTCCTCAAGGATCGTACCCTCGTCCTCAAGAGTCGAAGACTCGTCCTCAAGGATCGAACCCTCGGCCTCAAGGGTCGTACCTTCGTCCTCAAGGGTCGTACCCTCGTCCTCAAGGGTCGAGCCCTCGTCCTCGAGTCGAAAACTCGTCCTCAAGGATCGTACCCTCATCCTCAAGGGGCTAATGACCTCGTACAGGTACCCTTGGTCATCCATCCTGGCGGGAGGTTGACTGCTGGCTCATGGAGGCCAGACAAGATCGTTCCTCACGAAGGAGTGAAGGAGTGAGGGAGGAGGTGGCTGACACGATGATCTCTCTCTCTCTCTCTCTCTCTCTCTCTCTCTCTCTCTCTCTCTCTCTCTCTCTCTCTCTCTCTCTCTCTCTCTCTCTCTCTCTCTATCTATCTATCTATCTATCTATCTATCACAACCAAACTTTGTAAGGTGACTAGAACACGGGGCTTGTCAGCAAGGCTTGGGTTAACATATACCTGTACGTGCTTTGGGTGCAACGCAAGTTTACGATACAGTAATGCGCAGTATCTCGAAAATGATGAAGATATTACTTATTGCTGTCTTTCAACTAAGACCTGTTGACTATATATAAGATGTGACAAATCCCTGAATAGCTATTGATTTTGTAACTGTATTAACCCATGATTATGTAAATGTTCCAATATAGATGACCGAGAACATCCAAGAGGGTATATGTGTTACGTGAGACTATATGGAGAGCAGGAACTGACCCGAGTTATCCAATATTGAATCGTATTTTGACCCTCGAGGCAATGAGAACATTCTTGTAGGCGCGGCCGACGGTGGAGCTTGCCCTTACGACACCATCTGCGATGACATAAGAGACAGCTGATGAAGCCACTGCCACAAGGTAAGTCTAGATAGGGTTAAAGGGGCAGCTAGAGGAAGACCACGAGACGTAGCTGATGATGGAAACTGATGCCAGAGATGAAGAAAATCGCGACAGATGGACTAAAGGAACAATCCAAAGAATCATATAAAGACGGAAGCCGCTTGTACCGATTCCTGTAATGATAAAAAAAAAAGTGACAATTGGGAAGAATTTGGATGTTATTTATCCCTAGCCGTTCATCCCTACGTTTTTCATATCTTCATAACACGAGCAAAGAACGGATGCCTCATCTTGTGTGACGTGGTTTGTTGACGTGATGAATACGTGTGGGAGATGTTTGTTGTTTGTGATGCGTGTTGGTGCTTGTGCAAGGGGCGCCGGGTCTACCCCAGGCCTAACACAGAGGCTGGGAGAGTAGATGAGTAGATAAAGAGCTGTCCTAGGCCTAACACAGGGGCTGGAAATGTAGATAAGTAGATAAAGAGCTGCCCCAGGCCTAGCACAGGGACTGGGGGTGTAGATAAGTAGATAAAGAACTGTCCCAGGCCTAACACAGGGGCTGGAAATGTAGATAAGTAGATAAAGAGCTGCCCCAGGCCTAGCACAGGGACTGGGGGTGTAGATAAGTAGATAAAGAACTGCCCTAGGCCTAACACAGAGGCTGGAAGTGTAGATAAGTAGATAAAGAACTGTCCCAGGCCTAACACAGGGGCTGGAAATGTAGATAAGTAGATAAAGAGCTGCACCAGGCCTAAACGGGGGCTAGGAGAGTAGATAAGTAGATTAAGAACGATTTATTGAATTCAGGCAGCCATTTAGCAGAAACTATACCGTTAAGGAGTTAGATAAGTGGGACTGAGGAGGAGGGAGGAGTGTCATAAAAGTAATTAGTTATCACTTACAAAGGAGCTTATGATCAAGGTGGAGCTGGATGCTTCTACGCTTTAGAAGTACATGTGTGTGTGTGTGTGTGTGTGTGTGTGTGTGTGTGGCGGGGAAAGAGTTTTACACTCGTGTTGCCCCATCTTTTTAACCTTGTAGTATATCTGTACCATGTCTTTGTTTATGTATGCGCGCGCACACACACACACACACACACACACACACACACACACACACACACACACACACACACACACCTAGCCTATGCCAGGTGTGTGTGTGTGTGCGTGTGTGTGTGTGTGTGTGTGAAGGAAAGTAGTTTATATGGGGTCAAAGAACATACTCTAGTGTCGAAAAGAGACTGAATCGTAATAATTCGAATCGCAAGGTAGTAGCTGTAATAGTGAGGAGCTTTTGACATGAACCAGTGCAAGTGTTTAATAGACTCTAATTGGTATAGCTGGGCTGGGTCACGCGTCTGTTGCCCACACCTGACCCTAGCTGACCCGTGGCGACCCTTGACCCCTCCTGAGAGGTGAACAGCTTCATTACAGTCGGCCTCGCTAAGCGTGAACCCACCATTCACATGGTAAAGTATTTGACCAGTGCGGTGTCACACAGTCAAAATATGTCTTGAGAAATGTTCAGGAACGTCTTTGTCATCAGTGACTGATCTATTTCGTGGCTGACTTGCCTGAGCGCCTTGTCCTCTGCCTTTATGAGGAGGTAATGGAGCCCTCATAGCCATATGTGTTGCCCCCGTGAGGGACGGACTCTTCAGACCTCATGGGGAACTGAGCGTGTCCTCAGTGGAAGTTGATCTAGAGCCTCATGGGGAACTGAGCGTGTCCTCAGTGGAAGCTGAGCTAGCCTCATGGGGAACTGAGCGTATCCTCACTGGAAGCTGACCTAGCCTCATGGGGAACTGAACGTGTCTGTAGCGGCAACCGACCTAGCCTCATGAGGAAACTCGTCCTCCCACTATCGGAGGAGGTGAGCGTGGCTATGCTCATACTGAGGTGTGTGAGGAAGCAGGTGGGGAGAGTAATATCCACCTGATCACCAGGTTCCTGCGTGGTCTACTGCTGGGGTGAGCGACGAGGGTTTTCGTGTCCAGGTCTTGGTATCGCAGAGGTGAGGGCGGCCACCAGCACTGGCAGGATCGGGACGAACGCTGTTGCTGTTCCTGTTGTACTGTTGTTGTGCTGCTGTGCTCCTGCTGATGCTGCTGTTGCTGTGCACGGTGGAATGAGACAGAGTACCTTACCCAGAACATGGGATCCTGGGAGAGTCGCGTACAGTGAGGCTTCTGTGAAGCTGTGATTAATTTGCGTAGATGAAAGGTGGCGAGTGTGAGGCTTGGCTGTGGGATATTAGTGTGGTGGGCAGAAGATGAGGTGTAAGGAGAGATTGTGGCGAGGACTTGTTGTGTTGTGCAGATGACGGAGTGAGGAGGGGATGAAGATGCTGCCAGAGAGGCTGTGTGAGAAGCTCTTGGTGGATTGGGTAGTGACAGTGGTCTGCTCTGGTCTGGTCTGGTCTGGTCTGGCACAGTGCGACTCCCAGGTAGAGCTGTAGGAGGTGTGGACCAGTGGTCTGCTCTGGTCTGGTCTGGTCTGGTCTGGCACAGTGCGACTCCCAAGTAGAGCTGGAGGAGGTGTGGACCAGTGGTCTGGTCTGGTTTGGCACAGTGTGGCTTCCTGGTTGTACAAGTTCACTCCACCCCTTGACTTACGTCTTGTTGACAATACTGAAACATATGGAAAGCTGGAATATATTTTCCTCTGTGTGTGTGCGCGCGCGCGCGTGTGTGTGTGTGTGTGTGTGTGTGTGTGTTTTATCACGTAAGAAAAATATTTCTTTTTCTATCTTCTCTCTGCCTTAAGTATATTCAAATTAGGCAACTCATGAGCCCGTCTCTCGTAAACACCCATTATATTGTCTCTAGCTCCTACAGAGTGACATAGTACCAACATCTTTGCCTCTTAATGTATCATAGATACTGCATTGTTAAGTTGGTTGCCCAAGCCGCGCCAGCCGTGACTAACATACGTTGGGTGTTGCCACGTGAGAGACCCCCCTCCCTTCTGGCGTTGTCCACAGTCATCTGTCACCTGCGTGGAGGCAAAGACTCAGGAGAGGTGGTGGTGGTGGTGGAGAGGAGAGGGTGACGTACGTATGGTGTGGAAGAGGATGGGGTAGACTCTATTTGGTAGACTCTAAACCTCACTGCATCAGGTACCTACATGTAGGTGGGGAATACACTATGATCTACCGATCAAGCAGCGTCTTAGAGGTAGCAAGTGTACCCAAGGGAAGGTGGTGTCCCCAGCCTCTGCTGGTCGCTGGGGATGGGGCAAGGGGACGCCAATGCTGCAGGTTTACTCCCACATATGTATACGTGGCCTTGGGCGTCAGCGGGCGTGCCTACGGCCGCCCTACGTGGAGATGTATTGGACTCGTCTCGTCAGATGGGATGTGAGAGGAATCAATAAGTGGCTGTTAGAGGTCGGAAACTAGAGAGATGATTTGGACGATAAGTGTGAACGAGGCATAGTTAAGGGCGAGTGAGCGTTTGGGCTTGAATAGAGTGATGGATGTGTGGGGATCAGGATTTTCCGTCTGTACGAATAACAGAGCGAATGGGAGTGTAGGAGTTCATGAGATGAATGGTTGGGAAGGGAAAGATAACTTATAGGATCTTAAAGACATAAGGAGATTCTAAAGATGCCATACGTGGAAGACATATGAGGACATATGGGAGTTTCTTTTAGGAAGGATTTGACGTCTGCGTGAGAGTCCAAGATGGTTGGAGAGGGAGGTGTGGACTGAAATGTCGTAGTGTGATGTCACTGTTGTTGTGGTGTGATGCTTTTAATGGCTCGAGCTTGACGGAAGATGAGAGAACTGGATCCACCAAGAGCCACACACGGTATGGCGGTCCTGATGTACAGGTTGCTGGGTCTGTGTGGGTCAAGGAGCCAAGGGGTTTTAAACAAGACGAGGCGGTGTTTACACACGGGGCGGATGGCTACGCCCTTCCATCATGGTACCCACACAGGGAGTGGGACCTGCAGCTTAATAGGTACCTACACTGTGGTGGTGTAGACAGGGACCTGCAGCTTGGTATGTGTACCTACACTGTAGTGGAGTAGACAGGGACCTGCAGCTTGGTATGTGTACCTACACTGTAGTGGTGTAGACAGGGACCTGCACCTTGGTATGGGTACCTACACTGTAGTGGTGTAAACAGGATACTGCAGCTTGGTATGTGTACCTACACGGTAGTGGTGTAGACAGGGACCTGCAGCTTGGTATGGGTACCTACACAGTAGCGGCGCAGCCCTTCTCTACATACCTCTACATCTACACTCTCTAGACTACTCCCTTTGTTGGTTTTGAGGAACCAACTGTGTGGAGTACACACAGACACTTAAGCGTGAAGTCCACTCTACACACACTGCCCCTAGATTCATCATTACAGTCTTCGGAACACTTGGCAGACAAGGAAAAACAAATCATTTTGAGAGTTCTTTCCACACACTCAGGGTCCAGTTCGGATGGTGTGGTCTGTGTTCTTGCGATGGAATGATTTTGTGGTTTTTCACCTTTGTGTCTGTGTGGTGGGAGATAGGTGATGTTATTATAGTTATCATTATTGTTTCTTCTAGTCTTATTTCTACCATCCATCATCCATATTGGAGTATTGTTTTGTGTGTGTGTGTGTGTGTGTGTGTGTGTGTGTGTGTGTGTGTGTGTGTGTGTGTGTTCTTTTTTCCTCGGTTAAAGTCATGGTCTTCAGGATTCATAATTTCCCGTCCTGTAAGGTTTTTTTTTTCACGTTGGAGGCTCCAGTCACGGACGAAAGTCCTTAAGGGGGCCGGGCCTTAATGGAAATGTAAAATGGTTGAGGAAATGTGGTTATAAGTAAAAGTGGAAAAATATTTCTTGAATTTACGATGAAATGGAAAAACCTGCGTTTTTGAGAGAGTCAGGTCATAGAGGGTCAGGTCATAGTTGTTAGGGAAGGACATGATGGGGGTACAGAGTTCCAAAGCCACGAGGTAAAGAAACAGATATCAAAACGGCCCACCCGTGAGTTGCCAGCGGCCACGCCGTGAGCATAATGACCCGGTATCTCTTAATGTGGTTCGGCCTTGAATCCATCGTTGGGATGGATATTATCTGCCACTGGAACCAAGCACTCCCTCCCTCCCCCACGATTCGCTTTGAATTTCTATCTCCCCAGTGTATGATAATTTTACTGCTATTTGTGTGTCATCAATTACTGAAATAGAAGATATGAATTATGTTTTCGTAAGATAGTTTTTTCAATTATATATGGTGGGAACATTTGCATTAAAGTCAAAATGTAGCTCTTTTTGTTTTCGATTTAGTGCCTGTTGAATGACTAATGAGATTTCTTTGTTATTTGTCTAAGTAATCTTTTATATCTTTGCAGGTACGTTGGGCTGCGAGGTCCTCATCCATGTGAGTGGTACGGATGGCACGTTCCTCCCATCCATGTGAGTAATGCTTAAAGCTCCCTGATAATGTGAGTAACATGGTTGGTAGGTTAGGTTAGGGATGTGAGTAACATACATGGTAGATGGATGTCGGAGGGTCGGACCGACACCAGGCACTGGACAGCATCGACTGCAAGCAGTGCGCGGCTCCAGCAGTGAATAAATGTTGGTGTGTGTGTCACAGTTAGCGAGGGAGGTGGGGCGGATGTCGCCTGGGCGTATAAGGTGAGGTTTGAGGAGGTAATGGACGAAGTGAGGTACATGGCGGGATTAGATGGTCGCGCTACATGGTCTCGCTGTCTTGTTTACGCTGCTCAGTGTCTGATGCAAGAAGTGAGGTGGCTGCTGATACAAGACCCTTTTTTTAAACGAGAGATATCTTTTTTTATCGTTACTCGATTGTAAATGTAAAGATAATTTTCTTACTGAGCTTTCTCTTGTGTCGGCCTGAAAACGACAACTTCATGAGAAAGTCTGGCTAGTTAGGCAGCAAGACTCTCGCAACCCTAACGAAATGTGATGAGGCTTCGTGCACGCTAACTTACAACAAACTTCTGTAGCGGTGAAGGAGCCAAGCAAATACAGACGTCGCTTCCTTCCTTCGTCGTGAGAGAGTGAGTGAATAGGTGGATAGGGATGGTTGGTACGAGTGAAGCAGAAGGTAGTGGACCAGAACAATGTGGTCTCCTCCACGTGAGGTTGGCCCCCAGGGCCTTATCTCTGCTGCTGCTGTGTGTGTGTGTGTGTGATCCCGATGGTGGGTGCTGAGGCAGCCAAGTAATCAGTCGAGTGATACTCGGTAATGACTGTAATACCACGCTCGCTGCCCCACCCGCCCTGATGACCCCCATCCGTCTTGACTCTCCTCACTCACAGCCTCTGCCGCCCGCCTCGGCACCACTCGCTCCTCTGCTCTTGCTGCCGATTCTGGTGCTCACCCGCCGCCCCTTTCTAACGTGTTTTTGATGTCCTTTTATTTCATGGATGGAGACTACTCTCCTGATGACCTTGTGGCACTGCTGGACTACCTAGTGCTCTCCTCCTGCTACTGCGTTGGACCACCTCCTGCTGTCCTTGTGGCACTGCTGGACTACCCTCTCCTGTCCTTGTGGCACTGCTGGACTACGGTCTCGTGTCCTTGTGGCACTGCTGAACTACCCTCTCCTTGTGGCACTGTTGGACTTCCTACTGCTGTCCTTGTGGCACTGCTGGACTACCCTCTCCTGTCCTTGTGGCACTGCTGGACTACCCTCTCCTTGTGGCACTGTTGGACTTCCTACTGCTGTCCTCCTGTCACAGTTGGACCACTTCTTGCTGTCCTTGTGGCACTGCTGCACTACCTTCTGCTCTCCTTAAGGCACTGCTGGACTACCCATTTCTGTCTAATCTAGCGCCGCTAGACAACCTCCCGCTGTCCTAGTGGCACTACTAAACTCTTTGTTTTACTGCTTGAGCCAGCATCTACTGTCCTTGTGGCACTGGTTGACGAACACCTGCGACCTGCTCTCTGCGTCAGTACAGGAGCCGCCCGCCCAGGTACTGTCCGTCATCAATATTTGACCGTCACACGCCGGCCACGACTGGTGTCCCCAACAGTAACACGCCTGCCCATTACTGTTTCAAGAGACAGTGGCTTTACGTCTACAGGGAGGTGGTGACGTTGGCCTTGCCTCTACAGATAGCTGGAAACGGTGGCCTTTCTTCTACAGGGAGATGGAGACGGTGGCCTTCCTTCTACAGAGAGATGTAGGCAATGGCTCCTCTTCTACAGAGAGCTGGGGAAGGTAGCCTTGCTTCAGTGAGGAGGTGGCCCTGATTCTCCACGGAGCTGGAGACGGTAGTCTGCATCAACTGGGAGATGGAGATGGTGACCATACTTCTACAGAGAGTTTATGAAGGTGTACGACAGTATATATGGCTCAAGAGATGGGGCCCTCACGAGTTCCAAACACCCTCTCTTGTAGAGTGCAAATAGGTGGTATACACAAACACATTTTCCAGGACTGGTTGCGTTGGCTGTGGTGAAGAGTCGAAGAGAATCAAGCCAAATATACAGAAGAACGGAGGGAGGAACTAGTGGAAGAAATAACTTGCCTTTCATTGGTCGTCACTGGGGTGGAGGAAGGGCGGGGAGGACTGGTCGAGGCTGCGGGTCCACAGGGGTAGGATGGTAGATATCAGGAGGAGGGGAACCCGCTGTAAAGTGAAGGGCAGATAACGCGGAGGGAAAGAAAGAGACTGGTTAGAGGGACCGAGTCACCAGGAGTGCCTTGAGGCAGACTCCTGGTGTGGTACTGGCCAGCCATAGTGTCTGATGGACATGGACGTAGGTTTAAGTTTCTTGTGTGACTTGTTCTTTGTTTTTGCTTGAGTATATTTGTTTTCTAAGGAGGCGCTTGAGAACCAAAGGATTTTCAGTCTTATAAGACAGTCAGGAGTTTGATTGTTTTATGGTAAAAGACTTTACAGTACGTTGATGATCAGCTTATGTCATCAGAGAACCGGTTCTGTGGTGACACGTGAGCTGGGGCGCCGATGCCTGGAGTGAGGTGAAGGTGTGTTTGTTAGCAGGGGTAGCCTGTGGCCCGACCACTCTACTGCCCTTATCTACCACCCTCCTCCTCCTCCTCCTCTCCTTCACCCGACCATGACCCGACCCATGACCTGGCCTAAGGGGACCGTCATGAGAGAGGCCGATGGTGCAGCACCTCTGATCTGGCGTCAGGTCCTGCTGATGGTGTTTCACATGCCCCAGGATGGTCCTGAAGACCAACCAGAGGCCTCCTGTTCCCAGGGCCACGCTCCTGCTAACCGCTGGAGATGAAGTCAAATTGTTTTATCTGAGTTTGATTATTTTTTTTATTCGGATAATAACAAAGCGAAGAAAACTCTCCCACACAGCGGAGCCTCAATGAGCCTTCTCAACCTCAAACTACACCAATTTGCCTACCCTGGCCTGCCAGACCTCCCTCATCACAACAGCTTGCCTATCCTGGCCTGCCAGACCTCCCACACCACCACAGCTGGCCTACCCTGGCCTGCCAGACCTTTCCCACTACCACAGTTGCCCTAACCTGGCCTGCCAGACCTCCCACACCACCACAGCTGGCCTACCCTGGCCTGCCAGACCTCCCTCACTACCATATTTGCCCTACCCTGGCCTGCCAGACCTCCTACACCACCACAGCTGGCCTGCCAGACCTCCCTCATCACCACATTTGCCCTACCCTGGCCTGCCAGACCTCCCTCACCACCACAGTTGGCCTTTTCCAAACCTACCAGACCTCCCTCACCACCACACCACTTCAGACCAACTGTGCCCCCTATGTTGAGCATCTGTGTGCTCCTTTATCACCGTTTCCCTCACCGGTTTTCCTCGGTGGTGTGTGGGGGCAGTGACCATTTTTTCCAGCCCCTAAGGTGGCCCTCGAGCGGTGAAAGTGTCAAGGGTTTGAGGGGGAGGAGGACCAGAGCTGCGGTCTGTGTCTGAAGTGGAGGAAGAGTGTGCTGGGGTTATTATGGTGCTATGCCTCCTTTGTGTGCAAAGGTCTGTGCATATATATATATATATATATATATATATATATATATATATATATATATATATATATATATATATATATATATATATATACATGGAGACAGATAGGTGTGCTGGAGGTCACTATGGTGCTATATATACGTACACCGGGAGGATCAGTGTAGGTGTACAGTGTAAGATGGTAGGGTATACCTGGAGGACCAGTGTAGGTGTACAGTGTAAGATGGTAGGGTATACGTGGAGGATCAGTGTAGGTGTACTGTGTAAGGTGGTAGGGTATACCTGGAGGATCAGTATAGGTGTACTGTGTTGCATGGTAGGGTATACCTGGAGGAACTGTGTAGGTGTCATACAGTGTAAGATGATAGGATATACCTGAGGGGATCCGTGTAGGTGTTATACAGTGTAAGATGGGTGGGTTTACCTAAAGGATCAGTGTAAGTATACAGTATAAGATGGTAGGGTTTACTTGGAGGATCTGTGTCGTGTAAGATGGGAAGGTACACCTGGAGGATCAGTGTAGGTGTACAGTGTAAGATACTAGGGTTTATCTGGAAGATCAGTGTAGGTGAACAGTGTAAGATGGCAGGGTACACCTGCAGGATCAGTATAGATGTTGTACAGTGTAAGATGGCAGGGTTTACTTGCCTCGTCTGTCTGCGTCAGTGCCAGATATAAGACCAAGGAACAGTAGGGGTACAAGTACAGTTCCCTGGGGGACGTAACTTATTACCTTGGAGGCACTGGAGATGGCATGATTTACAACTACGTGTTGTGATCTATAAGTTAAAAAAAAAGTTGGATATCCATCTCCCATTCTTACGGTTATTCCCATCTTTCGCATTTCGTGTGCAACATCACCATGGCCACATTTGTCAAATGCTCACGCAAAGACAGCATAAATCACCACCGCTCTTCCTTTGTTTTCCAGAGCTTCAGCAATTCATATGTTGGTCAAGCAACTGAGAGAGGCGTGATCATCCCGCCCTGAAACCATGTTGTCCTGGGTTATGTCACTTATTCACTTCCATAGATTGATTCAGGACTCTTTCGAAGATGTTAATGATGCGTAATGTTAATGTTATCTCTCGATAGGTGTTTGGAACCTCTTTGCTTCCACCTTTGTGGAGTGGGGCGATGGGGATGGGTTTCCAACTCTCGGGGCAAGATGCCAGAAGCTAGACTTCGTCACCAGAGGATATTTAGTGCCCGTGCTGCAGGTGTCTTGCGTTTCTTTATGAAGACTTAAGTTCCAGGGGTCCGGGCGGGCCTGGGGCCGAGTGATGTACTGGGCTGCCATCATTGGAATTCTTATTTACGTTCCTGGCTATACGTCATGGCAATGATGCAGGAAATACCGTATTATTATCATTAATAGTAGTTGTAGTAGCAACTAATAATAGCAGTGGTAGCAGTCGTAGTAATAGTAGTAATAGATGTAGTAGCAGTAGTTGTAGTAATAGTACTAGTAGTGGTAATTGTATTAGTAGTAATGTTGATAATAGTAGTAGTAGTAGTAGTAGTAGTAGTAGTAGTAGTAGTAGTAGTGGTAGTTGTATTAGTTGTAGTAATGATAATGATAGTAGTAGTAGTAGTGGTAGTTGTAGTAATAATAGTAGTAGTGGTAGTGGTAGTAATAATAGTTGTAATGTTAGTATATTTTCAATGTCTCTCTTTCACTGATTATACACAGATAAAGCCATTCATGGACAACAGGTAACTTGAGAAGATTGTATACATGGCCTGGGTGTATAGGTGGAGGCGAGTCTGGAACGTACAGTGGGTACGATACTTCACCATAAGAGGGTGACAGGTTGGGCCCAAGTGGGGCCCAAAGACCCCCAGAAGGTTCCTCGTACCGTCATAACTATAATCAGAATTTCATAGCTCGTTGTGGGTACAAGTACTGGCATTATCATAATGGGAGGGATGAAAACAACACATCACATTGCGTGTACAATTTACGAAAGGTCGAAGTAAGGTTAGGGCTACAGATGGTGCGTGATTTACAGGATACAATATAATACAGTGTATTACTGATAGTTAGATAGGGTATTTCACCTGGGCATAGCTTACTTATGTACATGATCCTTGTATAGACTGAGGACATGGCAAGGTAAGGAGGTGATGCAAGAATATCTTCAAAGATATTACTGTCTGTGGGGGGCGTCAGCAGTGGTCTCGAAGCTTGAAAACAATGGTTTTTTTGGGGGGGACCTTGTGTTGTTTACAGTATCACGGCTTCTCGCGACTTGCCACACTTAGCACTCGTATCCTTGGCATATCCTGGCAGTCACTGTATTGCATAGGTACAGGTTACTGTATGCTGTCCCTGATGACGTTTCTTAAACTTGAAATGATCATGGTACATAATATGGCTTTTACACCTTCGAGGCTGCTCTCCAATCAGGAGCAGGGAAATGATGGGCTGCTTTAGAGCAAGAAGTTCCTCGATGAGACTGTACTCCATCCCGTCCAGTGGTGTGAGTATAGCTTCGCCCATGTGACATTTCGCTTGTAGCGTAACCACTCGCGGGCAGAATGCAGGGGTCCCGTTTTCGAGCCTGGCTGTTGGAGGTTTATATGTTCTTTGAAAATGCACTTTATTCGTGTATATATATATATATATATATATATATATATATATATATATATATATATATATATATATATATATATATATTTATATATGTATGTATACAAACGGGGCTTTGTACAAGTAGCTTAAGGAGCGGTGGGTGAGTATAAGGGTCCACTTGAGCGCAGGCTGTGTTCCCTCATTGTCCGGGAGGGGAAATGCTTCTAGCCCGTGACGGCGGAAACAGTGGCGGTTGTATCTCGTGTGTGCGGGTGTGTGTGTGTGTGTGTCTGTCTGGTCTGGCAGAGGGGAAAATGGTGGTTTCCCCTCGGTGAGTGAGGGAGAGATTGTGAGTTTCAAGTGGCTGTGACCGAGAGAGAAGAAGAGAGAGAGAGAGAGAGAGAGAGAGAGAGAGAGAGAGAGAGAGAGAGAGAGAGAGAGAGAGAGAGAGGAGAAAGAGAGAGTGAGACAGGGTTGTCCTAGTGTCTTGTGAGGCTAAGTAGAGTTATGTGGTTATGGGAACCAGGTGGAAGAGGAAGTATGGGAGACGTGCGACTTGTAGGTGAGAAAATTAAATCCATTTTATGTTGTCAGAATCTGTTAAATTCAGGTTTAATTCATGATCAATTTTACATGTTTTATGAAGAAATAGATTCTTAAAGTCAGGTTTAAACTAACGACTAATTTTACCGCTTGAAACTTGTAGGTAAACCACATTAAGTAGCTTACCTATTGACGCTGGATGACACTAAAGTAGAGAGGCCTCTGTCGTTGGCAAATGTTTTGATACTGGTGTCGTAAGCTTGAAGCGGGTGATATAGGAGGCTGTTAGGGGCGAGGATATTCGTTGATGGTGAGAAATGCTTCAGTAAATGTCGAAGTCAATGTTCGCAACGTGGTTTACAAGGAGGAGGTCCAGCAGTGACGGGACGTCAACAGTGAGTGTAGCGGGAGGCGAGGCGTTGGGAGGTGGGTGTTGACCCTGCCAGGGATGCCACATATTGAGGATGTCTTCCTCCTCCTCCTCCTTTTCTTCCCCACCTCCATCTTCCCAGTCGACCATGGTAGCCTCACCCTCCCTTCTTCTCAGTCAACCATGCTAACCTCACCTTCACCCCTCTCTCCAGCCAACCATGCTAGCCTCACCCTCCCATTCTCCCCTGCCAACGGTGCTGGCTTCCCTTTCCATCTCCCCAGTCAGCACCCCTTCTTCCTTCCATTCCTACCCCTTCACCCCATCTGCTCTCTTCTCACCCCTTCTACACTCCCAATCCCCCTCTTCCTCACCCATTTCTACTCACCCCTTCTCTCATGCCCCTCACGTGGGGGGTCCAGACCACAGCTTCTGATGTTTATTGATATTGAGGTTTTGTTCCCACTTGACATGGTGTGGGGAGGTGATGGGGTGGGATGGGGACGATGGGATAAGGGTGAGGGTGGAGATGATAGGGTTGGTTGGGGATGATGGAATAGGGTGAGGGTGGAGATGAAGGGGTTAGGAGGGGCGGTGATGATGGGATTGGGGTGAGGGTGGAGGTGATGGGATATGGGTGATAGTGGAGATGATGGGATAGGGGTGGTGAGGGTGGAGGTGATGGGATATGGATGAGGGTAGAGATGATGGGATAAGGATGATGAGGGTGGAGATGATGGAGCTAGATGGGGTCAGCAGAGACGGGCTCCCTAGCCATAATATACCCATGTCAGTCAGATATCACCAGATCTTAATAATATGGATTATAAACTGAGAACATTAAGAAGTTTACTAAGATCTTAAGTAGGTTTTTATACCCTCAAATTATCTCTTAGATTTCCCAACAGCTTCTCAACTGACTCGTTTTTGAGACATAGAGAGAAGGTTGACCTCAGCTTTCTCACCAGTGGTTGTTAACAACTAGGACCTCAGCTCCTTCACCAGTGGTTATTAATAACTAGGACCTCAGCTCTCTCACCAGTGGTTGTTGATAACTAGGACCTCAGCTCTCTCACCAGTGGTTGTTGATAACTAGGACCTCAGCTCTCTCACCTGTGGTTGTTAATAGCTAGGACCCCAGCTCCCTCACCAGTGGTTGTTAATAACTAGGACCTCAGCTCTCTCACCAGTGGTTATTGATAACTAGTACCCCAGCTCCCTCACCAGTGGTTGTTGATAACTATAGGTGTTCAAGAGCCACTGTTTAATACACTGGAAGCTCAAAGCTCCAATTCAGAGTGAGTGTGGATCAACACTTGGGGGGGGGTAATCATCCCACACACTAACCCTCAGTTGAGTGGGTCTTTCAGCTGTTAGAGATCACTGCAGAAGCTATGAGCCTCCACTAATTAAAGAGGATGTTTAGATTTATTGTTAAATGTACGAATAAAGTTGAACTTCGAACAGTGGGATCAATATGAATAATGAATGATAATGAAAAAGGTGATAATTCCCACCTTAACCAAATGGTATACTGTCCAGTAATTGCCCTAGTCTAATAGTAAATGATGATTACATAATTCATCCTCAACAAATTATGTATATTGTTCAGTAATTGTCTTAGTCTGATACTAAATGAATTATGGGGTTGTATTTCATATCAATTGTTAGGAAAATTACCTCCATTTGAATCTTGTTAACTCTGTACTATGATTGTCTGTTATATGATGTGTGCTGATGTAAATTACAGATGTGTTTTGTTTAATGTATTCGTTCATTGAGTTGATTTCATTTGTAACTAGATTATCATTGTCAAATGACGTATATCTTGGAATGTCAAGAATGAAGGAAAGAAATACATTGGGTCATCAGCCAGGAGCCTCAGAACTGTACTTAGAAAGGAACTAATTGACCCTCTTCGATGCCAATACACGAGGACGGATAAGCACAAGTAGAAACATTTGCCATGACAGTGAAATGTGTAAAGCAAACCAGGTAAGTGGAGAGGGTAATAAGATCAGTTGATTTCATGATGTTGTTACAACTGCTTGAATATGGCTAGGTTATAAGTACTATTGGCGTTTTGGCCTATCTGGTGATGTGAATCATGTGAACTGTAAAGTTTTTAGCCAAAGATCTGGACACATACTAGAAGATTATGTCTTAGAATGTGAAGAAAAAGCAGTCTTTTAGGGACAGATCTAAACAAACCTCACAAGAAATGTCACAACACCTTATTTTTTATACCAAGATACCTGGAATTTTGAGTTTGTCTCCACGTTTTACATCTAGTCGGTAAAACTTACCATAGGAAAGACTATGTATTGTATACAGTGAAGTTTATATCATGAACCAGCTTTGTAACATCTTATGTAACATCAACCCACTGGTGTCTGACTGAGACCCTGTGTGACCCATGATGCATGGGGTGTACAATGAACGTAAGGAGGGAAGGGTGTATAATCTCTCTCTACTGAAGACACGGTTCCATATATATATATATATATATATATATATATATATATATATATATATATATATATATATATATATATATTATTTTTTATTTTTTATTATACTTTGTCGCTGTCTCCCGCGTTTGCGAGGTAGCGCAAGGAAACAGACGAAAGAAATGGCCCAAACCCCCCCCCCCCCATACACATGTATATACATACGTCCACACACGCAAATATACATACCTACACAGCTTTCCATGGTTTACCCCAGACGCTTCATTCAATCCACTGACAGCACGTCAACCCCGGTATACCACATCGCTCCAATTCACTCTATTCCTTGCCCTCCTTTCACCCTCCTGCATGTTCAGGCCCCGATCACACAAAATCTTTTTCACTCCATCTTTCCACCTCCAATTTGGTCTCCCTCTTCTCCTCGTTCCCTCCACCTCCCACACATATATCCTCTTGGTCAATCTTTCCTCACTCATTCTCTCCATGTGCCCAAACCACTTCAAAACACCCTCTTCTGCTCTCTGAACCACGCTCTTTTTATTTCCACACATCTCTCTTACCCTTACGTTACTTACTCGATCAAACCACCTCACACCACACATTGTCCTCAAACATCTCATTTCCAGCACATCCATATATATATATATATATATATATATATATATATATATATATATATATATATATATATATATATATATATATATATATATATAAGAAACACCAGGTACATATCATGAAGGGATGTGGCAGTGGGTTCACCACCCACGCGCCACCTGTTATCAAGAACACAAACAGAAGAACGTGACTGGGGCAGCTCAGCCCGTCCTGCTAATCCCAAGGTAATCATAATTCTTAGCATTAAACAAACATAATACCATTAACGCTATTCATTTCTTTGCTGACGGGACGAGGATCCTCTTTGGGAATCCCTTGGACCCACACGGACCCAACCTTTATGACTGTATTTACTGTTAACCCTCGAGACTTGTGTCTCCACCTCACCCTCTATCTCTGTACCAGTCACCCATCCTTGTCACTGCAATGCTTTGTCTTTCTGCATACACGTAAGAGGCAAAATAGAGACGTCAGAACTGGAGGCGAAACACTGAACTTACTCAGGACATTTGAGACGTTTGAGAGCATAAACAGAAGATAGCATTGAGAAATTGAACGTCTTGGAACCAGCTAAGGATGTTTATCAATGTCACCATACTGGCGTTCTAAAACCCTGCACAGGAATATGAAGTGCATGAATGATATCTTCCTTAGAATTAGTAAAAGAATCAGCTTTGAACTCCGTCTCACAAAGTGAATATTTCGTAATGAAGTAAAGTCATATTTCCAGATAAAGGTTTTGAATGTTTAATGTTCAGGTCAGACCACCTCGTTTGTACTTTGGGTCTGTATGACCTGTGTCTCTAAGTAATTATGTAACTCTCAAGTGAAAAAAGGCCAAATTCATAATACACATGGGTGCTTACATTACAGCATTACCAGCTGGAATTAGTATTGTCAGTATTAGAATAACGAACAGTGTGCAAAGACGCTTTACGATGAGACATATCCAGTTCATAGACCAGAGACAGTGGTCAACACAGAGCTATGTAGAGACTGAAGGAAGTGCATGACCCGTAGGTAGACACCATACATGATGTACTGGTGACTCCAGCTGCTTCACGTAGTCATGTACTGCTACAGTAGTAATATAGATCTGGAATTATTGAGGCCAACTCGCCTCTACATCAGTACTACAGAGGTTGCAGAAGGCCAACCTGCCTCTCCATCACTGCTACAGAGTTCACAGATGTTACAAAAGTAGAATTCATGAGGCCAACCTGTTTCTACATCACTGCTGCAGTGCTACAGAGGTTATAGAAGTAGAATTCACGAGGCCAGCTTGCCTCTGCATCACTGCTACAGTGCTCCAGAGGTTATAAAAGTAGAATTCACGAGGCCAACCTGTTTCTACATCACTGCTACAGTGCTACACAGGTTACAGAAGTAGAATTCATGAAGCCAACCTGCTTCTTCATCTCTGCCACAGAGGTTACAGGAGTGAAGTTAAGGAGGCCTTGAAGACAAGGATCTACGAGGTACCCTGCGTTGTCGAACAGGACTTCGGAGGTACAGTGCGTTGTAGAACAGCATTTTGGAGGTACTGAAAAAGGCCATGACCAGTGGCAATGACGCGTTATAAGCCCATGATGCCCCCGGGGGTGTGACCTGCTCTACCCCTTGGTCACGATCTAGCCCGTGTGAGCTGTGTCTGCCATCTAGTCATGACCTAAGATCATCATCATCATCATCATCACAGCGCCCTGCTCATGACACCAGACCCCACACACACACACCCCTCTCTCTCCTCAGGCTGCCCTTTGACCTACTCGCTCAACAAGGTCACTGTCGTAGAGAATATTACTGTTATCTTGCCACAATGATGAGGTTCATTCATGAGTGAAGGGAGAGGAGGAGGAGGGATGGCTGACGGCTCACTCATGAGTCATGTACGTCTGGGCCGCGTCTGCCTCACCTCTGGAGCGAGAGAGAGAGAGAGAGAGATAACGCGCCCCCTTTGGCCTCTCTCTCACTCTCTCTCTCTCTCCCTCGGGTTTATTATTGTGGAGGGGTAACTACTGAGGCAGTCCACAGTGCTGGGGATCATATCTTTGTTTGGTCATTGGTGAGGAGTGGATGACCTCCACGTCCCTCTGGTGGAGGCGAGTGGCCCCTTACATGGGTCGAGTGGCTTCCAATAATATACAGATGGTCTATTAAGTGGGGGAGGTCGGTCCCTCAGATGGTTCACAATGGGTGTAATGACTGATCAGATGGCTAGCATTGGAGGTACGTGAACTGCTCAGGTGGTCGCATGGAGGTATTGACAGCTCAGATGGCTCAGATGGATGTGAATGACTGCTCAGGTGGCTTACACGGAGATAAATGATTGCGCAGGTGGTTCACACGGAGGTAAATGACTGCTCAGGTGGTCACACGGAGGTAAATGACTGCTCAGGTGGCTCACATAGGGGTAAATGACTACCCAGATGGCACCCATGGAGGTGACTTTACTCAGATGGTTCACTTGGAGGTAACTAACTCCTCCGATAGCACACATATGGAGGTAAGACTACGCAGCTGGCTCACAGTTGGTGCTGATACACTGTCCTCAAGGAAGATTTTTGGATCTCACACAGAAGCGACATGGGGGCGACAGCAATGTGGTGGGGTCTGGAGGTGTGTGTTGTGCCAATCGGCTTCGCACGAAGGGGAACAATTGGTCCTTCATAAGACTGAAGTAGAAAGAAAGATCACAGTCAAAAACTGATGCAAGAACTTGAATCATACCCAACAGTGATTAGAGATTGGCGACTGAGTGAAGGAATTCTAAAGAAAAAATAGATGTTAAGTTGGATCTCAAATAAGGCACAGGCAGTCGAGGAATTATCATTCAGCAACACTTAGTTTATGAATGTGATTCTTTGTTTCTTTCCTTTAACACCTCGTAGCTTTAGAACTCTCTAACCCCACGTCGTGTCTTTCGTAAGAACTATGATTTCTCCATTTTTAAAAAGCAGATTTTCCACCTCATCTATCACTCTTCAAATACCATTTCCTCTTCTTTTCTCTCTCTCTCTCTCTCTCTCTCTCTCTCTCTCTCTCTCTCTCTCTCTCTCTCTCTCTCTCTCTCTCTCTATCTCTATCTCTCTCTCTCTCTCTCACACACAAACCCTTTTCATATTTCAATAAGGCCGTGCCTCAGCGTGGAGGATCGTCTGTAATTGGGGAGCCTTCAACATGAAGAAGAAAGACAGAAAAATAAGGTCCCCACTGATTGAATAAGTCCCCACTGATTAGATAACTCCCACTGATTAGATAACTCCCACTGATTAGATAAGTCCCACTGATTAAGTAGGCCATCTGTTGAATTACGTAGGTACAGCCCAGCAAGTGCCAAGGGCCAGGAGATGATTGTGCACAAGGGACAGTGAAAGCGGGGGGGTCTCCTCTCAGGGTACGCTTAGCCAGTGTCGCTGGGAGACGAAGGGATGAGGACAGATGGCTCCTGCAGAATGATGGGGGCGGGTGACAACACTCAGCCAAGGTCTTGCTGTTCCATATTGTTTTCGTCTTGCGTGAAGAATAGAGAGCAAATGCCGCTTTTACCCGTCAGTGGTCGTGATGAGAGAGAGAGAGAGAGAGAGAGAGAGAGAGAGAGAGAGAGAGAGAGAGAGAGAGAGAGAGAGAGAGAGAGAGAGAGAAATGAAGCTAAAACTGAAGAGATAGAGTGTGTGTGTGTGTGTGTGTTTGTGTGTGTGTGTGTGTGTGTTTGTGTGTGTGTGTGTGTGTGTGTGTGTGTGTGTGTGTGTGTGTGTGTGTGTGTGTGTGTGTGTGTGAGAGAGAGAGAGGGGGGGGAAGAGAGCCAAGGATAGAGAGGGGAAGGAAAAAGAGACATTTTTAGAGGTGTCAGAACTGTAAAAAAAAATAGAGAGAGAGAGAGAGAAAGAGAAGCACTGAGAGAGAGAGACAGAGGTGAAGAGAGAGAGAGAGAGAGAGAGGGGGGGGGAGGGAGAGAGAGAGAGAGAGAGAGAGAGAGAGAGAGAGAGAGAGAGAGAGAGAGAGAGAGAGAGAGAGAGAGAGAGTTATTACATAGATATTACACAGAGACACATTATGATGGTCCAGGCGCAGTCTTGTCTAATTATGGTCTTGATGTGGGTGTCACTCAGCAGCCCCCGTCTGGCACCAGTGTGAGGTAATTTTGTGTCTTGCGCCTGTAAGTCTTCTCATAAGTGTTTGTTATGCTCTGTGAGCTCAACTTATTGGTGATGGGTTGAGAGAAGGGTACGCAAACATGAGCTACGACAACACTGGGTACTGTACAGAAATTATGATCTGGTAAACTTGGTATAAGGCTATGGTAAGAGGGTGAAGCATCAGGGACGGTGAGATGAAGGCTGGGTTAGCAGGAGTCCCAAGGTGCTGGTGAAGGTGAAGGAGGTGAGGTAGATGTTCCGCTAGAGAACGTCGCTGCTTGATCTCATGAAGCTTCTACAGGAGGGAGATGTGGCGCTAGCTGAGGTCCATTGTGCTGCAGGATACTGTGGGGCCGTAGCTTCCGTAGTTCAGGTTACTTCTTGAGACGGACGGTAGCAATGTCCGACGCGAGTCCTGCCCGATGGATATCGTTAAAGTCTGGGGGTCACATGAACAAGACTTCAGGCATCAGAGCGGTGCTCTTCTTAACTGAGGTTGGTCGCCTGCTTAACTGACGCGTCCTCTTTGATGGTATATGAGGGCAGCGAGACTTAGGTCCCGAGGGCGGTCCTTAGGAGGTAAAGATGGCCTTTTGGAAATTGTATAAGCCATCAGATCAGCTGGAGAGGCTAGGGAAGGCGGGGGCACACGACCGCCGAGTGGCTGGAGACGAGAGGAGGCATTGTTGATCTTCGGGAACCCCCGAAGAAGGCGGAACTTCTGTTTTTAAGGTAGACGGTGGCTGGCTGTGTCTCTTTCTTATGCTATGCGACCCAGGTGTAGACAGCCAAGCTTTGGGACAACCGCTGTGACCGGCTTATGTAATGTCCACTGTCTGTTCTTATACTTAACATACTTAGTTATAGATAGGGAACACTTCGAGCAAGCTCCATTCGAGCAAGCTCCAATAAGTATTAGTTATAATTACCTAAGAACGATGTGTTATCCCTCAGCCCTTTTGCTCTTCAGATTATGACACTGAGAAATAGTGGATCACACAAGCGTTTCTTTAGTCGTAACGCTACACGCTAAACTGACTGGTGTAAGAAAGGCAATGCGAATGAAGCGAGTTTTCAGTGAGAACTTTGAGTTTCATTGAGCTTATGTTGGTAAGGAGTACAGTGTGAGGGGGAACTCAAGCAGGCGTTGTGTTTCATCTGGTACCATACTCCCGTCTCTCCAAACGAATCGTATTTACATAAATGATTTGTAGAAACTGTATCTCTTTTATCCTTAGCACAGTTGTGTATATGTGAGGAATGTCTTGGTTGTAGTCTGTGTTGGGTTATGACTGTCTCCTTCGTGTGAGGAGTGTGTCATATATTGACCCGTACTGACATCATGTGGTTTTGAAGTCAGTTATAACTGATGCACAAAGGTAGATGACACAGAAATTACATTAAGAATACAGTGAGATACATGAGGGGAAATACAGTGAGATAGATGACCATACAGGGGAAAAAAGTAAGACGCGCAGAGGAAAATATAGTCGTAATTCTTATAGTTATCTTTGTTTAAGGCATCTCAGTGATAGCTTGGGTGAAAGGTACACGACTAGATGTAGTCTGAGGCAACTGTAATGAGTACAGTGGGTACAGTGCGTCAACGTAGGAGGGTGACAGGTGGACCCGAGTGGGTCCAAGGACCCAGAGGGGCCTCGTTAACAAACAAAAAAAGGGGGAGGAGGGTGGAGGACAGCGTTAATGGCTCTGAGCCTCGATGTGTAAGTGGGAAACGAGACTGAACATATGCAGAGGATATTGGCGTTGATAGCAGGACAAAGGAAGGTCAAACTACATCACATGTGTCACATGCAACCTACCGAGTGTACTTGCACGAGAGATGATATAGAGGAGGTTATGGGTACATGAAAGGTATGGTTTATGATTCTTAGGATACAAGGTGATACAGACGATTACATGTGAAAAGTTGTATGAATTTTGGCAGTTCTTGCTGAAAGAATAGGGCAAAAATAAATGGAGGGAAAATTGGGGAATCCCAGAAGATAAGACCCCGAGCTAACTACTATGCCTGTGAGAGAGATATGATATCTGTGAGGGGCTGTGGCTCCACAGCCCCTAAAAGGAAGCTTGCCCTTGTGCACAGACAGGATCTGGGAGGGTGAGTAGCAAGTGCCTGGCTGTATGTTAACCCAGACTCTGGAGGACCGACCTTCTCATATTTTTTCTTCTTCTTCAAAGTTGAAAACCCTTGACTTCTCAGAGACCGGATTTGTTCCCTTCATTTCCCTAATTGGCACAACAACGTAAATGAAAACCTCTTTAAACCTTCTGTGCAGACGACACCAGGAGGAGAAGGTTTGTCCATCTGGCGGTCTCGTTGTCCGAAGACCTTACCAACCCCAAAGACAGAAATCATCAGTTTCTCCTCCATTGGGCGCGGGGTGGAGACGTATAAGGTAGTGTGATGTGTACTAGAGAGAGAGAGAGAGAGAGAGAGAGAGAGAGAGAGAGAGAGAGAGAGAGAGAGAGAGAGAGAGAGAGAGTTTGAAGTCTCTCACTGTGGAGGGAAGGACATCAGCACACACGCACACACACACACACACACCACACGGAACACAAGCTAAGGCGCCTGATGCTCGGTAACACTGGTGGCGCGTTGAGGATCTAAGGCAGATTAGGTTGGATGACCTCACTGACGCTGATGACAGCACAGTGAACTAGTGGCAGCGGCCAGGGTGACGTGCCACGCACTGACAACCTTTAGCGCCAGCCACACATACACACACACACACACACACCAGCTGCTCTCCAGAGCTGCTGCTCTTGTGGTCTTACGTCATCTGTTGAAGCCCAGGTACCGACTCTTAAAAAATTATTTAGTGATCATTCCTTACACCTGCTGACTCCCCTCACGTATCAGAATTACTTTCTGTAGGTTGAATACACAATGTAATCAATGGGATGTGGATTGGAGACTCTCATTTATCCATATTATACAGCTGGGTCGAGACCCAGGTTTGCACACGAAAATCACCACCGTAGGAATGGTTGAATCCTTTTTGGAATCCAAAGGAGCCATTTGGAGGACTAGATACCATAATATTACATTAACCTGAGAGTACACATTCTCCTACAGGAATATGAAAGGAACATTAACGGTTGGCCTTTCATAGTATTCACGAGAGACGTGGATAATGTCCTCCTGAATATGCCAAGTCCTGATCAATCATTCTAAAGTATCTGGGACCGAGTCTCCAGGCAGGGCAGTTGGCTCACAACCAACCCAACAGTTCATTCTCTTCTTTCTGGCTGGTCGATGAATTGGTACCTGGCGTAAGCTGTGGCGTGTATGTGTACGCCGATTGTGAGTGTTTGGCACTCCAGCGGCTGGACTGCTGGAGTTGTGTGGTGTTCCAGCTGCTGGTTGAAGGCGCATGGTCCTCCAACAGCTGGCTGGAAGTGTTTCATGTTCCAGCAGCAGGACGGAGGAGTGTATAGTGTTCCAGAAGCTTGCTGAATAGGTGTGTAATGTTCCAGCGGCCGGCTGGAGGTGTGTGTGGTGTTCCAGCGGCTGGCTGGCGTTGGGTCATGTTCCAGCAGTTGGCTAGAGGTGTGTGTGGTGTTCAAACGGTTGGCTGGAAGTGTCTTGTTCCAGCAGTTGGCTGGAGGTGTGTGTGGTGTTCAAGCGGTTGGCTGGAGGTGTCTTGTTCCAGCAGAAGGTTGGTGGTATCTGTTGTGTTCCAGAGGCTGGCTGAAGGTGTGTGGTGTGTTCCACTGTCTTCTTAAGGGTGTGGTGGTCTTCCAGCGAGCGATTGGCCTGCTGGAGGTGTGTATGGTGTTCCAGCAGGTGGCTAAAGGTGTGTGTGGTGACCCAGCGGCTGACAAACTAAAGGTGATCCAACGGGTTGCTGGAGATGTTTGGTATGCCACCGGGTAGCTGGTGATGTGGGTGGGTGTTCCAGCAGCCGGCTGGAGATGTGTCTGTTTTGTTCCAGCGACTTGCTGGAGGTATGGATGGTATTCCAGCGACTTGCTGGAGGTATGGGTGGTGTTCCAGCGACTTGCTGGAGGTATGGGTGGTGTTCCAGCTACTTGCTGGAGGTATGGGTGGTATTCCAGCGACTTGCTGGAGGTATGGGTGGTGTTCCAGCGACTTGCTGGAGGTATGGGTGGTATTCCAGCTACTTGCTGGAGGTATGGGTGGTGTTCCAGCGACTTGCTGGAGGTATGGGTGGTATTCCAGCGACGTGCTGGAGGTATGGGTGGTATTCCAGCGACTTGCTGGAGGTATGGATGGTGTTCCAGCGACTTGCTGGAGATATGGGTGGTGTTCCAGCGGCTTGCTGGAGGTATGGGTGGTATTCCAGCGACTTGCTGGAGATATGGGTGGTATTCCAGCGACTTGCTGGAGGTATAGGTGGTATTCCAGCGACTTGCTGGAGATATGGGTGGTGTTCCAGCGGCTTGCTGGAGGTGTGTGGTGTTCCAGCAGTTGGCTGGAAGTGTATGATGTTCCAGCGGCGGTCTGAGGGTGTATATTTACATACTATTCTACAGGGAGGAAGTTCTACGCCTTAGAGTTCTACACTTCTAGAGCCTTGTCTCTTGAGCTTTCTCTGTTACCATACTTGTTAAACTTCTGTACGCCGTCCACGTTTAGTACATCTTAACTCGGTGTAATCCAGTACTCTTATCAAAGGTACTTTTTTTAATTTGTTCTTGTTTGATTCCATGTTATGACTTCTGGATATCCTATCACTGCATCTTTCGAAGAATCGTTCACTGTTTGCGACGTCATCAAGCGTGTGTGTGTGTGTGTGTGTATGTGTGTGTGTGTGTGTGTGTGGTTTTTCCATCGGCTGGTTGAAGGATGTTTAGTCTTCCAGTGGTTGGCTCGCTGGAAGCGTTTGGTGTTCTAGCGGCTGACTGGAAGCGTGTGGTGTTTCAGCAGCTGGCTGGAGGTGTGTGTTGTTCCGGCGTCTGGCTTGCTGGAGGTGTATCTGGTGCTTAAACGGCTGAGTGGAGATGTGCAGTGTTCCAGAGGTTACAGATATGTATGATGTTCTAACAGCTGACTAAAAGTGTAATGTGGTGTTCCAGCGGCTGGCTGGAGTTGTGTGTGATATTCCAGTGGTTGGCTTGCTGGATGTGTGTCACGTCCCAGCAGCTGACTTGCTGGAGATATATGTAGTTTTCCAGTAGCTGAGTGGATGTACGTGGTGTTCTAGTGGCTGGCTGGAGATGTGTATGGTGTTCCAGCAGCTGGATCAGTGAACGTTTGTGGTGTTATTGCAATTGGCTGGAAATGTACGTGGTCATCCAATACCTGGCTAGCTAGAGATATGTGCTTTTACAGCAGCTGGCTTTAAGATTGTGGTGTTTCATCGACTAGCTAGAGATGTGTATGGTATTCGAGAGGCTGATTAGAGGCGTGTGTGGTATTTCAGGGGCTGAGTGAAGGTGTATGGTATTTCAGTGGCCTGCTGGAGATTTGTAATGTTCCAGCGACTAGCTTGAAGTTTGTGGTATTCCAGCAGGTGGGTAGGGTTGCGTTTGGTGTTCCAGCAGCCGCCTGGAAGTTTGTAAGGCGATGCAACAGATGGCTGGAGGTTAGTGTGGGGTTTTACCGGGTGACTGGAGATGCGGTTGGCTAGCTGGTGGCGTGTTATGTTCCAGTAGGTGGCTGAAGGTGTGTCCTGTTCCAGCGGGTGGCTGGAGGTTTTAGGCGTTCCAGCAGTTGGCTACCTAGAGGTGTAGAGTGTTCCAGTAGTCGCCTGGAGGAGTGTGTGGCTGGTGCAGGTGTCAGACCCCGGGAACTGCTCCGTCTCAGGAATGACTTCATCAGCCGGACCCTACAAAAACTGCAAGTAAAGGTCAGCCTCATTAGTGGGCGCACGGGGACACTTGTTAGTGGTGATGGGGGATGTGTGGGCGGGCATGGTCCCCCTAAGGCTATCTCAGGGCCCGCTGGTGTGATGGGGATGATTCCTCAAGGATTTGTGGCTCGGTTACCTTGCCTTTCCTTTTGGGTCAAATCCGCGCCTTTGTCCTTTGACTTTCTTTCCTTGCCATCGTTGTCCTTGTACTCTTGCTGCGTCTATTCCTCCTCATCCTTCAGTTACATGTCCTCATCTTTGTGGTTAGATTTGTTTTGTAATCCTCATACCTTCGACGCCTGTATGTCTGATCACTGCTGTGTGTCCTTTGTCGTCCTCCCAGTGTGTCACTGGCTCTCGTTTGCATCTTCTGTGATGTCTTCCGTCGCTCGTCTTTATCTTTGATCTTGTGCATTACGTATGTTCTCCTCGTATTCATCTCCTTGCGTCTGCCCGTGTCCAGGCTTCAGATTATCCTTGCTCTGTCCTTTTTCTTTTTTTTTCCACATCCATTTGCTGTCGTGTCCATCTTCATGTTATGGCCGAGTCCCGCCCTGTCCATCCTGTGTGAGGATGTTCAGGCCGACCCCTGTAAGGTCTTGCTGTCCATCCATAACGTCACGCCCAGTAGCCCGGGGTCTCTGAGAACGTTTCAAGATTTTTATGTGATGATCCTTCCTCTTCCTCCTCCTCCTCCTCCGCCTCAACCCCCATCCCTCCCTGCAGATCTGCTGTCCTGCTGGTGGCCAATAAGGCTCAAGACAAAAGCTAAGGTCACTCTGAAAAGGCTAAATAGGCTGCCATCTACAGGACGTGTCGCTCTTTATTGCCCGATAAGATCATTGTCTCCCACAATGCCCGTGAGAGTTACCTGTTACAACTCGATAAGTTCCTGTTGGTCCGGGATTAGTTAGAATTACATTCGCCCGCGTGTTCACCGTCGTGCCGAAAGTGTGGGCCAGCCTGATGCTATGTATGAAGCCATCCACTGTGTCAACACCAGCTCTGAATACCAGACGTACTGTCACTCCACGCGTGACGTCAGCAGCTATGGAAGGGCAGTGGGTCTCTGGGCTGATTCTTATCCGCGCCATACCACTGCTCCACACATACACACACACACACACACACACACACACACACACACACACACACACACACACACCCTTTGTACCATACAGTCTGTACTTACTCGCTGACTTGCAGAAGCCGAGGTAGTGAAAGACGTCGGCGTTAGACTGTCACTTGGTACATGCATTGGACCAAGGAAACCAAATGGCCCAACCAGTGTTGATGTCACCCAGATGAACTCAGCTTAACTTAACCTGATCTACGAATATGGAATTACCTCGTGTATTTCTCCATAGTAAGCTAATTATATCCAAATCTCACGTGCCATTTTCATTTGCTATACCTAATTGTCTTTTCCAGGTCAGCGAAGTAGCGTCAGGAACAAAAGAACAATAGTCTCATTTGCGCACGTCCATTCCTAACCTTTTATGTCTAATGTAACGAAGCCAAAACCAGCCATCCTCAGCCAGGCCTCACAGACTACTTCACTGGTTAACATTTGACCACATGCCCTCGTGCAGTCCGGTGACAACACGTTCCTCCCTCCTCTGTTCCCCTCCACATCTGATGCGCAGATCCACATAGTCATTCTTTCTTCGCTCATCCTCTCTATCTATCCATTCCAGCTTTCTCCATAAGAATCTCCTTACAACCACACATTTCTCTCACGCTGTCATTTTTTACACAATCAACTCGCCTCACACCACATATCTTACAGGGGCATATCGTTTCTTCCTCTCACTATATCGTAAAGAAACCCATCCTTTGTTGACGCAACTCAAGACAGACCAACCCAACCAACCTTGATACTCAACCAGCCAACCAAATCTAATCATCTGGTATCCAAAGGCAATGTAGAAGCGGTTTCGCTTCAACCAAACCCATCATGACGGTGCTTCAACCAACCCAACACATCAACCACAAACCCCAGTTCAGAGCAACCCCAGACAACAGAGCCGGACACTACCCACCCACCGCCCCAGGCCAAACCTCCTACCCCTAACCCTTCCAACCCCGCACATGGCATCCCAGACCATCCTCACTTAACCCTAAGCCCGGTCCAGCCAAACCCCACGCGTGCCATCCTTATCAAACCCAGGCCACCTCATCATCTTAAACACAGCCTTATGTAGCACACCCTCCCTCCCCCAGAGCCAAAACTACCCCCTTCACCAGACCTTATCACTGGGACAGATCTGGACCTTAATTTTTTCTTATTTAGATAGTAATTTTCTTAAGCTCCAGCGTCATGAGTAGCAGCAGCAGCAGCACAGGGGCGCCGTACATCATGTAATATTCAGGAGAACGGAGAGAGATGGCTGCAGACGTCACGCACACGCCAGCCAGGGAGGCCGTCGGTAGCCAGATGGAAAGACCAACCCATTATTAACTCTGGCCAGACTGATCCAATACATGTGTCTCGTCTCCCTTGATGTGTCTCGCCTCCCTGACCTGCATTGAGGTTGATTGAATAAGAGTTTAAGTTTCTCCAGGAGTGTGTTCGTCTTAAGGACACATTTCCCAACTGGAATGTAGTCCAGGTCGATTAAATGGCTATTGGGATGATGAGTACTTCTAAAGTTCCATCCCCAGAGCCCAACACACTCGATTAGAGCCATGTAGTTATTTGCAAGTCTCCCAGCGTAGCACCTGATTTTGTTAATGATGCGTCGCCTGAAATTTTGAGACGGTATACACCGTTTGCTTATGTAATGACCCAGTTTTGTATGATTGGAAGTTATGATTATCTGGCTACTGGCGTCTGACAAAGAATCTTTGGAACCTCTGTCATTCCTTTGCTCTACTGCTGCCAGTCCCCTCAGAGAGCTGTACTCTTATGGCAAACACAAGACCAGAACCAGACATACGACATGAAAGGTGATGTTAGCACACAGCGGTCGTCCATTCGTGAGAGTATTAGCACCTTAAAGAATGCAATCATTGCTTTTTCACTCCGTCGTCTTGAAAGTCCGCAAGATCCATCCTACCCTCTTTTTGGAGGAGGCAACTGTTGCATTGTTTCGTTCGCTAAAGGTAAAGTTGTCTGACATTGTTGTTACGTTCGAGATCTTCCACATTGCTCAGTTGTGACATGACGGTGTCTGTCTGGTATTGTACACTACTTTACTTTATCATTTTCCTTATAGTAGAGGAGTTAGAACTCATACCCCGGTGAGAATTCTGTTGTTTACGGTGGCTTAGTGGATGTCTTTGCCTCTGTCCATTTGTTGCTTTTCTGTGTCTTCTGAAGATCTTCATACTCATTCTTGTATCACCTGAAAAAGATGATATGAAACGGTGTCATGTTGCTTGCGCATTAGATATATACATAAAAATGAAGAACAAAAGGGTTGTAAATCAGAGTGAATACAACTCGATATAAGTTATGTGTTATACCAAAGAAGCACACGCTCGAACATGGCATAGTAAAAGTGTCCAGTTATCACCCACTTCAAGCCTCCAGCTCTCATGTTGTTATAAGAACTCTGTGAATACTTCACTGACGTACTCAAGGATGTCCTTTGCTCATACCTGGACTCTGTAATCCTGTGAACCTCATCAGTATGACTGACTGTACCCACAGGTTTATATAGCTCGCATTATGTATTGCTCTGCTGTTCGTATACATCGATGTTAACCCAGCCTTTGTGAATGATGCTTCCCTTGTCTATATAAATGGTTGTTGACTGTGCCACCCACCTGGGTGCATCTGTGTGCTGAATACATGAGAGGAACCACAGCCCATCTTTGTAATTTGCTCAAGTACTGCTGTACTGTACATCCAGATGTATATACATACATACACTGTCCCAGCACGTGATGTGTGGGTATCTATTTGCTGGATTGAATGGGCCTTCAGCCCATACGAGTAACCTGACTCGTACATCTCTTAGTGAACCTCGTTTATGTATACTGACCCAACAGGTGTGTGTGTGTGTGTGTGTGTGTGTGTGTGTGTGTGTGTGTGTGTGTGTGTGTGTGTGTGTGTGTGTGTGTGTGTGTGTGTGTGTAGTGGATACAAGGGGCCCTCCACTCCAAAACCAGAGTCATGCCTCACCCCCATATAGTAAATCTCATCCACTGACACACACACACACACACACACACACACACACACACACACACACACACACACACACACACACACACACGAGGCAACAATATGAGAACACTAGCAAGAAAAATAAACCCAGAAGATCCCTAATCTTGACTGTATATCATATCATTATGAAGGATCCTTGATAATGCTTTGAAATGATGTCTAAATCTTGGAGCCTCTGTTTTTGTTTTTGTTTTTTGCTTTTGTTTTGTTTTCTTTTGTTTTTCTGACGCGTTGAATTACTGTCCATATATACTGTGGTACTGGCCCCCTTCTGTATCGTCCTTGTATCCGTATATTGAATACATGGGGTCTTTTAAGACCACCTCTGTAACCTGCCTCATTTTCAGCTGTATTTATAATGGCTTTAGGTTGAAATTAGATTTGTGAAGTGGCTGTGGCGTTATGTCTTCCCCACGCCACAAGATGGAGCCTGATGAAGAGAGGGATTAGCAAAGTTACCCTTGAAAACAGCGGTGTACGACCCTTGAGCATGACGGTACGACCTTTGAACACGACGGAACGACCCTTGAGCACGACGGTACGACCCTTGAGCATGACGGAACGACCCTTGAGCATGACAGTGGGACCCTTGAACACGACGGGACGACCCTTGAGCACAACGGTATGACTCTTGAGCACAATGGGACGACCCTTGAGCACGACGGTACGACCCTTGAGCACGACGGTATGACCCTCGAGCACAATGGGACGACCCTTGATCACGACGGTATACGACCCTTTACCACGACGGTACAACCCTTGACCGCGACGGTACGACCCTAAGATATCATCAGGCCATTATAACTAATGATCGTCCCGTCGTAACCCAAGGGTCGTACCGTCGTGCTCAGGGGGTCGTGCCGCCGTGCTCAAGGGTCGTACCGTGGTGGTGAGGAGGCCAACAAGAGACCAGTGTAACAGGATGTCACGGGGAGGCAGGCAGGCAGGTATAACAAACCAGTTGACCTTAAACAACTAGTTGACCTTAACAACCAGTTGACCTCCAACAGTCACGCGTCAACGATGTGGTTTGTACTGGTTCATGTATATGTCATTTACAGATGTTTTTTTGTTTTTTTTTTGTTTTGTTTTTGCTGTTCTTGTTGTTGTTCATATTTTGTTGTTTTCCTTGCAGGTGAGTGTCAGCATTTTGGCAGATGAGTGTCAGCTGTTGGCAGGTAAGTGTCAGCTGTTGGCAGGTAAGTGTGTCAGCTGTTGGCAGGTAAGAGTGTCAGCTGTTGGCAGGTGTGAGTGTCAGCTGTTGGCAGGTGTGAGTGCCAGCTGTTGACAGCTGAGATTGCCCGCTCTTGACAGGCGACTTGATTGTCAGCCGCTGACAGGAGACATGAACTGAAGAAGTTATCGTCAGAAGGAGGTGGCGTCACGAGAAAAGACCTGATACCACTCGAATGCATGAATCTGTAAACACCTTTCTTTCTTTATATTGCATGCGACCTTTTCATGTCGGTTCCCATCTACAGCCATAAGAAAAGATATACCCATCAAGTGTCATGAATTTCGTCAGGGTCCTGTGAGAGGTCTGGCCGCCTTCATTGCACCACGGCGTCCAAGTCTTTGAAAATGATTCGTTCACGCATGCGTCCGGAAGGTGTTGCCTTAAAGAGGTTTTCAGTCCTCGAGTCCCGTTAACTCCGAGCTGGTGGAGAGGATCAGGGTGTGTGTGTGTGTGTGTGTGTGTGTGTGTGTGTGTCCGTGTAGAGAAATGGCTCTGGTCACATGACCACATCATCACGTAACCACATCGATCACATGACCACATCATCACGTATCCATATCAATCACATGACCACATCATCACGTAACCACATCAATCACATCCCCACATCATCACGTAACCACATCAATCACATGACCACATCATCACGTAACCACATCAATCACATGACCACATCATCACGTAACCCCATCAATCACATGACCACATCATCACGTAACCACATCAATCACATGACCACATCATCACATAACCACATCAATCACATGACCACATCATCACATAACCACATCAATCACATGACCACATCATCACGTAACCCCCACTTGATGTGCTGTCATCCTAGACGCCCTGTGATCAGCCGATCTTGTCCCCCAGACCCAGGTGATATCATCGATCAGCTAGTGATCAGATATGTAGATGGGGAGATCGACCGATCCCCCCCACACCTCACCCCATTCCCTCATCCACCTCACTCCACTCCCCTCACCCACCTACCCTCAACCCTTCCCAACCCAGTTGGAGCGGAATTCCCATGAACCAGGTAGAGAAAGAGAGAGAGAGAGAGAGAGAGAGAGAGAGAGAGAGAGAGAGAGAGAGAGAGAGAGAGAGAGAGAGAGAGGTGACGAGGAGGAGGAGGTGGAGGAAGAGATTTCACATTGCATTTAAGGTTCCTGCAGGCAAGAGGAGTCCCAAGGTTCAGATTCGTACAGTAAGACCTGCTGACGGCGCTCCCTGTATGAGTCTGAAGGGCCGTGGGATGAGGCCTTCCCTCAGCCCAAGACTGGTGGCTTGTGGATGGTTCATGGCACGGTCTGAGGACGTCGAAAGCTTCGGGGAAGTTGACGAAGGCGAGGAGGACAACAACAAGAGATCCTATTGGCTCTCCTGAGGTAGGAGTTAAGGTCGCCTTTAGCGGTGTATACCTCGTCAGTGTTGCGTCAGAGTGTTGGGAGGGCACACAGCTTCTCGCCAGAACGCCACCTCACCCCCCACGGGGGAAAACAGTGGCATTCATCTGGTTCATGACACAGCGTCCACGATGTATCGGTGTGCTCATGAGGGACGCCCACGCCAATAGCCGTGCCGTGCCCCCTGGTAAGGAGGTTACGAGTCGTGACTCAGTGCCTCACTTGACACTGTCCTTGACAGACGCGGCATGACACGTCCCAGTGTTGTTTACTGTCAAGGGTCTGATGTTGCCAGACGTAAAGAGGGAGTGTTAGTGAACTGTCGGCATATATATATATATATATATATATATATATATATATATATATATATATATATATATATATATATATATATATATATATATATATCTCACTCCATGTTAGTCACGAGTTTACCCCCTATTGCTAACTTCGAAAGGTCCCTCTCTCTCTCTCTCTCTCTCTCTCTCTCTCTCTCTCTCTCTCTCTCTCTCTCTCTATATATATATATATATATATATATATATATATATATATATATATATATATATATATATATATATATATATATATAAATATATATATATATATATATATACATGATGCTGTATCATCACATCTGATACATTATCACTCGTTAAGATGCAGACGAGACGAGGCTATGCCATCTTAACGTGAGCTGGTCGCCCCGCCTGTGGGTGTTTTAACCTCCGTCCCCGTCTGTAGTTCCCCCTCCTTCCCTCCCCTGCACACTTACCCTCTTGCCCTCCTCCCGTCCTCTATACGTGGCCCTGAAATTGCTCTCCTGCGGTTCTCACATGTCCCTCCCTCCCACGTTTAAGTCTCCGGCCCTCTCTTCGTTTAGATCATTCCTTACATCATGTTCTTAATATGGCGGTAAGCACCCCCCTCGCTCGCTGCTTCCCATGCCGGCATCAACATGACTCACACATCTTGCCCGTGACAGCTTCGTGTATGGAGAGCTTCCTCGGCAACGGACGTCGCTACTACATCTCACTAAATACCCCGTTGAGCTGCTTCGTCAGCAGCCGTCGCTGGTTCGACACGGCAGATACCCCGTTGAACTACCCCGTTATCTAAACCACGTCATTATAGCCCGTATAGATGAACTGATGAACGACAAAGATTAACGGATTCTCTCATCTCTGCTTCGTCCACCCGTCAGGCCACACAGCACAGGTCTCGGTAAACACCCTCCCTGCTCAGCCCTCTGACAGCCATCCTCCATAGTCACTCGCCCACCCTTCCTAAGACTTCAGAATTCAATTCAACACAAGCCAGGATCTTCATTTTACACTTTGTCTGAATTGGTCTTACAGTTTACTGTTATCATGTCATCACTTTTTCCTCTCGTCAGTGTAAACTACAGTGACCAGGAGGTGATTAGTTTACACAGCAAGTTACACATGACCTGTTATTAACCCTACAGGCGCACACTGCCATGTCTTACCTTCCCGTTGCCTCTGTGGCCACGTATGTCCGCCGTGGGGGGCAGCAGCAGTAGCAGCAGCCATCACCCCACCTCCTTCCTACTGAGCCTCTCTCCTCCTCCTGTAGAGTCACACCTCTCAAGCGTAATTCGATCCCATCAAGTGTTTCCTATAGATGAACCTCTCTACCTCCATGTTTCACACCCTTCGTTATGCCATACTTCCACTCTTACTGGCATGATGAAAGATTTATGTAGTACAGTTCCATCTCTTAGGTTTTAAGTACCATGTAATTGTACACATGAATGTTCTGGGATTTGAGTACCATTTAACTGTACACATGAGTGCTGTGTTCGCTCTGGTGTTTCCATGTCTTGAGGTTAATGCATTACTTCGTATTGTAGGATTTTACCTTCTTAAAATGGGACGAAGATATTGGTTATTTGTGGTTACTGTATATGGTCGAGTTTTGGAAACGTTCCGAGAAAAAATGTTTGAGGGTGATTTTGGTCAAGATACAGAGGCCAGCCTACCGTGTATAGGTGTCATGCAGGAAGCTCTAGTTTTGGGCCATGTGTCCCCGGGGATGGCCAAGCGATCGTGTCCCGTCGGTACAACACGATGCCCGTAAAAATAATACATCCTTCTTGTGACCTCGAAATCAGTAGGTATAAAGAGACCGGTGGACCAGTCACGTCCAGACGACCACACCCTGTGAGGTGGTCGGGGTTGTCCTGCATCAGGCGGTGCTGGGAGGTCGGGTACTGACACTCTCTCTCTCTCTCTCTCTCTCTCTCTCTCTCTCTCTCTCTCTCTCTCTCTCTCTCTCTCTCTCTCGGCCTCCATAAAGTTGTGTTTACGCTGTTACGGCTGTCCCAATGAACCGCCCCTCGCCCTCTCCACATACCTGACATCCTTACCTGTCTTACCAGTCCGTTTTTATCTTTATACTCATTTTCTTTTCGCGTTTTTCTTTTTTTCTTCGTCCCAAAGCGATTGACATACGCGAGAGATTTGGTCCATCTGCGAGGCTTCCGTTTCTCGTTCCCGCTTCTTCATTTTCAACACTGTTTCCCCTGACCTTCCTCCCTGTTCTTAGCACCACTACCCTCACCACCTGCATCAACCGTTCGAGTAAAGTATTCCTTTAGAACGTATTCATCACCAACCGTCCGTCAGGGGGGGCGCTGTAAGACGGAGGATCTCTCCTTGCGTTCCTTCACCAGTTCCCCCATCAGGCACGGCCGTCCGTTGAGCAGCTGCCTCAACCCAGGCGGCTTCAACGGACTCGTGTACTTAGCAACGGTCTGAGATACGGCCGGTATAGTGCCCATGAGCTACGCCGTACAGGTTTTGTGATGGATCAAGAGGAAGTGACAGCCGTCCATGAGCTACGCTGTACAGGTTTTGTGATGGATCAAGAGGAAGTGACAGCCGTCCATGAGCTACGCTGTACAGGTTTTGTGATGGATCAAGAGGAAGTGACAGCCGACGAATTTTTGTGATCAGGTCTCGAGTATTGTGATCCCACCTTGAGGTTGGGGGGGGGCGCTAGGGGTTGGTGGTAGGTGAGTGCCACATAGCTAAGTCACTGTTAGCCAGACAGGAAAAGCCTTCGATACACATCATACGCCACATGTTAGGCCAGACTTGCGCCGTGTATCAACATGGCTGACTGCCATCTTGGCCCTGCGCCTGGCACCTCACGGGTGAAGGACAAAGATGAAGAATATTATTTCACTTAACTTCCTATGCAGTCTCTTCCTACTGACTGCTCCTCACTGCCTGCTTTCCTTACCACTCCGCGCCCTCCTGCTCCCTCCTGCTCTCCCCTGTGCTGGAACGTTCACTGTGGGAGACTCGTGAAGTTTGGACCCAAGTCTCCCAATTGCCGGGCACAGCCAGGTGACTCCAGGCAGCTGTATACAACCTGCTGGTTCGCCCTCCTGCCTGACGCTGTCCTGGTTCATACTGTCCTGGTTCATGCTGTCCTGGTTCATGTTGTCCTGGTTCATGTTGTCCTGGTTCATGCTGTCCTGGTTCATGTTGTCCTGGTTCATGCTGCCCTGGTTCATACTGTCCTGGTTCATGTTTTTCTTGTTCATGCTGCCCTGGTTCACACTGACCTGGTTCATGCTCCTCTGGCTCATGCAGCCCTGGTTGACTGTCCCCTAGTTGACTGTGCCTTAGGTTAATGCTTTCCTGGTTCATGCTGTCCTGGTTCATTCTGTCCTGGTTCATTCTGTCCTGGTTGGTGGTGCCTTGGTTCATGCTGCCCTAATAACTGTTCCCTGGTTGATGATGCCTTGGTTCATACTGCCCTGGTTGATGATGCCTTGGTTCATGCTACCTTGGTTGACTGTTCCATGGTTGATGATGCCTTGGTTCATGCTGCCCTGGTTGCCCCTCCACGTTCCACCATCCGCTCCCGTTTCCCTGTGTTGTTCACTGTCTCTTTGCCTCCCCAGGTGTTGTTCCTGGATCATCCCCGGCGTCGCCAGGCACCAGCTGCTACTTCCCCCCAGATGATGCTCCTGGGTCCATCACTCTAACCCTTCTTACGTTGTCCGCTCGCGAACACACACACACACACACACACACACGTACGTGTCAGCGCCTTACATGTATCAGAACAATGCTCCCCTCCTCCACCCTATGCGAGACAGCAGACGACCTTCACCATACGAAAACATAGAGAGCATGACACCATGCTGGGAGGGGGAGGGGTTGGTCCTCCCTGCCTCTGTGACTGACCTGGCCTTGACGTCCTCCTGTGCCACGCCTCCTCTACCCCCTCCTCGCCACGCCCTCATGACAAACTACCAACCCTGCTGTTGTACCAGGGGGCCATCTACCGCTTTGCCACGCCCTCTTGGAAACTGCAACAAGCCCTCACTTGTGCCACACCTCCTTCTACCACGTTCCACACACTACCTTCCCACTCTACTTTACCACACCCTCTCCTACCCTGTCAGGCACCTCAGGCCCTTCCGCCACCCTGCTAGTCGTATGCCACACACATGGCTCTCCGTCGTCCAGTTAATTGCATTACTGGTGTGAGCTATAGGGCTGGGTCGTGTCCAGGGGTGTGCCTGATGGTGCGGTGGGCGGCGGCTGCTTGCGAGGCGTTACGGCTGACGCTGATGTAAAGTAGATGGTGGCTGGTGACAGCTGGGCCGTCACCAGACACTACATGCAAATGTCACACCCACCACCTCCTGACCTCATCTGGCTCATGGACGCACAGCAGACGCATGATGTCACCTGGAGGAGAGGGGAAGGGTTAGTAACAGGTAGGAGGTGTCATCTGGTCTAGGTAATAAACATATCAACTGGACAGGTAATAGACGTGGGATAGACCCATAGCAAACACGTCTTATGGCCCGGCAACAGATGCGGGATAGACCCATAGCAAACACGACTTATGGACCGGCAACAGACGTGGAATAGACCCATAGCAAACACGTCTTATGGCCCTGTTACAGACGTGGGATGGACCCGTAGCAAACACGTCTTATGACCACCAGCAGATGCATCTTAGAGCCGTGGGCCGCCAGGGTGTGTGGCCTCCTCGGGGTCGTGGACCGTCAGGGCGTGTGGCCCCCTCGGGATCGTGGACCGTCAGGGTGTGTGGCCCCCTCGGGGTCGTGGACCGTCAGGGTGTGTGGCCCCCTCGGGGTCGTGGACCGTCAGGGTGTGTGGCCCCCTTGAGTGTCGTGGAGTGGTCGTCTGACAGATGTAGACACAGTCCATGTTTCCAGCCACGACCGTCGTGCATGAAGATGCACGTAACCTCCGGCCAAAACTAACATTTTTTATTGGTAGGACAAGAATGACTTGTTCACTGCGAGCACAAGCCTCCTGCACAGAGAGAGAGAGAGAGAGAGAGAGAGAGAGAGAGAGAGAGAGAGAGAGAGAGAGAGAGAGAGAGAGAGAGAGAGAGAGAGAGACAAGACGGTCTCGGATTTCATTATTCATGTGAGACTTAAAATGCAGCGTAAAAAGATAACAATAAGGCAAACAAAACTTTTTTTTTTTCTAAATGCAGAAGCTTTTGATGTTTATACACTGTTGACATCTTGTCATATAGTTTTTTTTTTTTTTTTTTTTACTGGTGGGCACACCAGCACGTACCTAGTCGAAATGTTTTACGTAAATCTTTTTTCATCTTCTTTTTTTCAGTATTTATACCATAACTTACGGCGTTATCGGGTCTCTGGATTCATGAGATCGTAGTGGTGCGCCACTCTTAAACTCGACTTACCTCAGGAAGGAGAGCGAGTGTGTCCACACTGTGACCAGGCAACTATGGAGAGGAATGGAACATCACTAGGAAACGTAGACGAACACTCAAGCCACAAGCTCGACCCACACGTTTAGGCTACAGACGCAGGCCCCCGGAAATGGCCCACAGACTCAGGCAAACAGTCTTGACTCACAGACTTAGTCCATAGACTCAGACCACAGACCCAGGCCACAGACCCAAGCCATAGACCCAAGCCACAGACCCAAGCCATAGACCAAGGCCACAGACCCAAGTCACAAGACTCGACCCGCCAGCTGGTGGGTAAACTTACTACCCGCTCCTCAGCGTCTCGCTGGTATGATAACCTTGACTGCAAGATCATTTGTACAGCTGATCTTATTTCCCCCATCAAACATGGTTGATGCCAGCGGAGGACAACGATCCCTTCATCTGTACAACATGAGGACCATGGCCACATGAAGAAGATACGTGTATATAAATCAGTCATGGAGGATCAGTCTGCCTTTACTCTAGATTTTCCTGCTTCGTGATACAGTTTTACTCGTGAGGAGACACACTGGCGTATCAAGATACATACATGTGTGTTGGTGCTCCTGCTGGTGTGTGGGTCCCACATACAGCGTGTTGATGATGCTGCACAGACTGGGCAAGACCTCTTACTGTGGTAGAGGAGATCCTGAGACCGTATACCTATTATTACTGATCTTTTCTTGGACAGAAACTGATACGTCCACGAATGTCATGGGGTCACGAGCAGGGGAGAGAGAGAGAGAGAGAAAGAGAGGTAGGGAGGGGGGTGGATACGGGTGGGTGAGTTCGTGTGTGGCACAGTGGCCGAGTGTGAGGGCCGGTCAGGGCCACTTCCGGCGTGGGGGCACAGTACCAGCCTTGTCCTGGGCAGGGGAAGAGGAAGGACTGCTGAGGGAGGAGAGGAGGAGGGGGGTTGTCGGGGGCGGCTGTGGGGAAGGTAGTAATGAGAGGACACAGGGGCAATGTACTCTGTCACGGGGAGGAGCTGCCCTCCCCCAGGGCGTGAGGGGGAGGGAGAATGCACTCGAGCCATTAGGAAAGGGGATGTGGGGAGGTACTTGGTCAAGATAGAGAGAGGAGGCACTGTCCTAGAGGAAGGGGAGGACACTCTGTACCCAGGGACGGTGAAGGGATAGGCCGAGCCTGGGAGGGATAGGCCGACCCTGGGTGGTGCACGAGGGTGTCATGGTTCAGGGTGAGTGACCTGCAATCGCTGGTTCGCGGCCCTTTGACTGACGCACACGGTCAAGGTTCACGTCTCTCTCTCTCTCTCTCTCTCTCTCTCTCTCTCTCTCTCTCTCTCTCTCTCTCTCTCTCTCTCTCTCTCTCTGCATAGACATGGCATAATCGTGAGTGTATTGCGTAAGAGTAAGAGAGAGAGAGACAGACAGAAACTGGAAAAGAAAACATGCGTTCCAAAATGCAGATTTATTTGCTGTATGTGGGGGGAAAAAGACGCATTCCTTGTGTGTATCCGAGTTGACATCCTCCTCCTCTCGACCCCTTCGTAAATCTTTTGGGAGTTGGAATGAAACAAAACACCCACCTGCCCGAGCGCCACCGCAGGTCACGCGGGTCATACCCCCAACATAACACAGGGTTCCTGTGTGACAGGCAGTTCAGGTCTGGTCTTGCCAGAGGTGTGTGGCGGTGGTGTGATGCCAGAGACTGTGGTGACCATGTTAGTCACATTGTTGCGTCTATGTGCGCCTCGCTGGGAGGGTGTCTGCCTCGTCTCCAGCTCAAGCAGCACTCAAGAAATGATACAAGTCATTATGTTCCACATTGCCTCGGATTCTGTTTAATGGTAGAGACGTCAGTTGGTAACGTCAGATGAAAGATGAATTGCCAGCGGGTTTTTAGTCTTAGAATATTGCACAGTCCATAATACCAGTATGTTTTCTTCTTTTTTTTTTAACCTTGGAGGCTCCAGTCACGGACAAGAGTCCACATCAAGGCCGGGTCTTAATTGAAATATGAAGAGAAAAATGACTTACGAGTTATGGAGGAAGTGAAAAATATTTCTTTTAGAAATTGCCAGGTCATAGTTATTGGGAAAGACATGAGAGGGTAGGGAGTTCCAAAGCTTCGAGGTGTAAGGAAAGAAATTTTTATCAAAACTGCTCACCCTTGAGTTGTCTATGTCCGCAAAGCGATAACGTATTGTGAGTATTGCGTGGTCTAGCTAGTGGTGGGGGTGCACACAAGCAGCCCGCTCTCGGGAGCAAACACCAAAGTAATACCCATAGAAGAAGGAAAGTGAACCAACATTTGGGCGTAGGGCAAGGTGGTCAAGTTTGGAAGTAAGACTGCAAGAGTTGATAAGTGGGGCTGATTTCGACTCAACTCGCTCCAGTCAGGATGTAGAACTAGAACCACCCAAGATGTGGTAGCAGTCCTCCCAACAAGGATGGACCAATCCTTTGTATAAACGGAGCAACTTTTCAAAAGAAAAGAAATTTCGACATTTCTAAACAGAATTCCTAGTTTCTTACAGACCAGACTTAGCTATTTCCGTAAAGTGGGGTCTCCATGATAGCGTGGATATTGTAGTAATACCAAGTATGTTGAGTGAGTCAAGATTCGTCAAAGGAAAGAGGAGAGTTGTGTGGAATTTTCGATTGAGAGATGGGCAGGAACTGGGTCTTGGAGGCAACAGACTTAACCTGATTTCGTCTACCCCACCGAGATGTCCTGCCCAAGTCATGAGTTTATTGAGGAAGTTGTATCCAGACGAGGTGCAGATCGAGTGAGACAAGAAGGATCAGATTTGAAGGTTGTTGGGTTGTCAGCATCGGAATGCATTTGGTTGTAATACATCTTCCCCCTTTTTGTGGTTTTATTCCAATTCGTCCAGCGTGTTCAGAACTAAATGTGATGCGGAAGAGAATAAAGATCATTGGACCATTGTTGATTTGGATGTGGGTGTGAGAGACAGTTTAACTGGGCGTTTGTTACCGGGTAATATTTCCCACTTAAACTGCAGAACTGGACTTTTTTTTCTCTCTCTCTCTTGTGGTTGTGTAACTTCCCACCATCCTTGCCTCCTGGGGTGGCCGACCTGTCGACCAGCCTCTGGGTCAACAGGTCAAGTGAGGAGGTCTTTGGGGCAGTAGGTTACTTGGACAGGTCCCTGTGACTGTAGGTCACGTGAGCAGGTCCCTAGGACAGTAGGTCACATGAGCAGGTCCCCAGGACAGTAGGTCACATGGACAGGAGGTTCCCAGGTAGTAGGTCACATGAGCTGGTCGACACACACACACACACACACACACACACACACACACACACACACACACACGTACACTCTCTCTCTCTCTCTCTCTCTCTCTCTCTCTCTCTCTCTCTCTCTCTCTCTCTCTCTCTCTCTCTCTCTCTCTCTCTCTCTCTCTCTCTCAGTAACATTGGCGAAACGCGCTGGGCCACCTGTCACATTACACACAGTTCAGTTGAACTGTTCTGTTTGTCTTGCTTCAGCACGACGTCACGAACTTTTGGGTACAATGACCTGGGATGACCTTGCCTTTGACCTGTCCCTTAAGGTCAGGCCATCGTGGGCAAGGGTCGTGCCTAAGCGCCGTACTTTCATTGCCATGGGTCGCACCTTCAAGTGCAAGGAGCCAAGACGACCCTTCTGACAGGGACGACCCTTCCTGACCAGTGGGTCTTTCTGCTCCCCATCACTCGTCGTCTTTCGGACCACAGTGCCAGAGATGGCTCAGTGGTAGGGCCAGGGAGGGGAAGAGACACCCCTCTTGCTGGCACTGTGCCATACTAGCTCCTAGTGCCAGACATCCCTCAGACGCAGCGCCATTTCCTCATCCATCCCCCTCCCATCCCATCCCCTTTCTTCATCCATCCCCCTTCCATCGCCACCCCCTTCCCATCCACCCCTCTCCCATCCCCTCCTCTTTCCTAATCCATCCCCCTCCCATCCCCATCCCTTCCCATCCCATCCATCTCCCTCTTCTTCCCCTAACCCCTTCCTCATCCATCCCCCCTCCCTATATCCTTCTCCCCCTCACCCCTCCCCTCCCCCTTCCTCATCCATCCCCCCTCCCTAGATCCTTCTCCCCCTCACCCCTTCCCTCACCCCTCCTCATCCATCCCCCTCGCCCTTCCTCATCCATCCTCCTCCCCAGATCCTTCTCCCCCTTCACCCCTCCCTCACATCTCTCATCCGGTCACATAAACATAGCCTCCATTACAGTCCTGTTTAGGAGGCACTGACCCCCCCCTTCTCCCGTCACACTTCCTCCCGTCACACTGTTCCTTTTTGGGGCCTCCAGGCCTTCCCTTCCCCCTCGCCACATCCGTCATCCGATCCTACAACCCCCAGTCGCCCCCTTCCCCCCCGTCACGCTCATCATCCGTGCCTAAAACCCTCAAGATCATCACCCGTCATCCGGTTTTCCATAAGACCTCATCCACTCTTCCACTCGGCCAAGATCAAGTTTGTGACTCTCTCTCTCTCTCTCTCTCTCTCTCTCTCTCTCTCTCTCTCTCTCTCTCTCTCTCTCTCTCTCTCTCTCTCTCTCTCTCTCTCTCTCTCTCTCTCTCTCTCTCTCTCTCTCTCTCTCTCTTTCTCTCTCTCTCGTTTTCCTGAGGCGGGCGGGCCGGGTGGTTGAGAGGGGAGGAGGGTGGATGGAGTGTCATTTCTGGTAACGAGGGGCGTGAGTTTCATTCCAGTGGAGGGATGGGGGTAGATTTATATATATATATATATATATATATAGAGAGAGAGAGAGAGAGAGAGAGAGAGAGAGAGAGAGAGAGAGAGAGAGAGAGAGAGAGAGAGAGAGAGAGAGATCTTTCTCCCGGTCGGTCTCACCTCCGTCTGGAGTGGACGCGTCTCCAGAAAGTCCTCCCCAGGTCACCTCGGGTCAACGAAGACGGAGGCACCAGACCTTCTTCGCTGTCCCCTCTGTGTGGAGGTACTTGACCAAACACTTCCGACTTGGGTTACGAGGTGACACACACACACACACACACACACACACACACACACACACACACACACACCTCCGTCGGCCGAGGCCACTAAGATCGCCTGTCATTAACATGACGCTGGTAATACAGAGTCACTGGTGAATATATGTCATGTGTTGATATGACTGAGTACGGCTGTAGCTGTAGTGGTGAGTGTGTGATGAAGGGATTGTATGGCTGTAGCTGTAGTGGTGAGTGTGTGATGAAGGGATTGTATGGCTGCTGCTGTAGTGGTGAGTGTGTGATGAAGGGACTGTATGGCTGCTGCTGTAGTGGTGAGTGTGTTACCGCGGGACTGTACGGGCGACGCATCCCCAAATATTATTCTCCCTCCGTCCATCGTGTTTATCAATTCAACTCTGTGTGTGTGTGTGTGTGTGTGTGTGTGTGTGTGTGTGTGTGTGTGTGTGTGTGTGTGATGGGGGCTTCTGTTTTAGTGATATTGCTGTTCTTTTGCTGGATGGTGATCATTAGGGGAAGGCGACCGTCAGACGGAGGCGCAACCAGGCAAACAGTTCATCAAGCAGGGTTCCTCAGATCCTGGTGTGTGTTTCTGCTTGAATGTTTATCTTGTGGTGGTGGTGGTGGTGGTTTTGGGGGGGTGAGGAGCACGATGGTGGTGGGTGGTGGTGGTGGTGAGGGAGGGAGAGGACGACGGTTGTGGTGGGTGGTGTGTGGTGGTGGTGGTGGGTGGGTGGTGAGGGAGGGAGAGGACGACGGTTGTGGTGGGTGGTGTGTGGTGGTGGTGAGGGAGGGAGAGGACGACGGTTGTGGTGGGTGGTGTGTGGTGGTGGTGAGGGAGGGAGAGGACGACGGTTGTGGTGGGTGGTGTGTGGTGGTGGTGGTGAGGGAGGGAGAGGACGACGGTTGTGGTGGGTGGTGTGTGGTGGTGGTGGTGGGTGGGTGGTGAGGGGGGATCTGTCTGGGCGGCACTCCCTCCTCTTCAGGCTCCTGGGTGAGGAACCTTTGCTGATTCATCTCATGAACTTGAGCGGGCCAGGGTATGTGTGGGTCTCGCCCAGGCATTATGGTTGATCTCTGTCTCGCCAACTGGTGTACCTTGTCCCTCTCACCCCTGTGTGTGGGTGTGTGTGTGTGTGTGTGGAAGAGGGAGGAGACAGACGTGAGATAAGACGTGATAATGTTCAGAAATATTGATTATACTCAGGAGGAGATGAGGTCAGTAATGTGAGACTTTATACATGATAGATGACGACAAGTGTTGTGTATAGGACCTGTGTTATGTAGAGGGGTTGAGTGTTTTAAAATGTGGGGTCAGTGTTGTGTAAGAGGGGGGAGGTCTTTGGCTTTATGAGGGGGGGGGGCATCTCTTTTTTATAGCTTTGATATATATTTGTGTCTAAATACACAGAGAATTTCAGCGATGGCTTAGGTAGATAGTGCGTGGTTTTGGGATAGATGGAAGCAGGTAGAGAGCGTGCAGTGAGTACGGTACATAGATGCATGAGGGTGACAGGTGGGCCTGAGTGAGCATATGGACCCAGAAACTCTTCATCCCGTCAGATAATGATCTGGTTGACAAATGCGAGGCCTTTAATCTTTCTCCGTAACTTAGCTCCCCAAACTCTGGTCCCTCCTTTGTTGCCATCTTCTAGCTAGACCTTCTCTATCAGTTCTTTTCGATTCTTTTAAGTGCGGGACCCTCAGGTTGAACGTTGCTAAACGTTGATCAGGCCAACTTTGGAGATTGTTTAGGTCCCCTTGTAAACTGATGCAATCTCTTCGTTTTTTCACTTCCCTCGTGACCTTGGCATCATCGACAAGCATAATGAAGTAGGGATCCAATCCTTCTGGCAAGTTATTTACATGAATTACGAAGAACAGTAGCCCCAAGATAGATTCCTGTGGTATGCCATTGGTGACCTCTACCCATTTCGAGGAGGCTCCTTTGACGTGCGTACTTTGTTCCCTTCCACTAAGACAATTTTTTTTTTATCTATCGAAGTCATTTCCCTCTATTTCTTCTTAGATATCCAACTTTTTTTTCTACCAGGCCCAGAGTATGGCAAAATCAAATATTTTCCGGCATTCAGACTTTCCACCCTCCCTTCTCTTTCGTCTAAAACGAGGCAGAGTCGCTTGGTGAAATCTAAGAGGTTCTTTGTACATGGCCTCTATTCCCTAACTTCGTGATGTCTCTCGCTGAGGTAGCTTCTCCTCTGCAGGCAATCATCCATTTACTTTCTGGTTACCTTTTCCAGTACTTTGCCGACCACATTCCTCAGGGAGACCAGCCTATAGCTTGGCTCTTTCCCTGAGAAACATTTCTGTCAGTCTGTCAAGTGTATCTGTTGACATATTCAGCACAGATGGAGACCTTTCATCAAGATGTGGTGAGCCTTAGATTAGCCAAGACCTTCTAGTGTTCTTTTGATGTCTTCTTTGGATATTTCGTCGCCAATACCTCCTACCCTTCCCGTCTCAGTAGTGTATATTGTCTTCCACTGTGAAAACATTTTTGACCTTGTCATTCTGTCCTGAGCATAATTACATCCTCCTCCTTTACTCTGCCCTCTGAATCCCTTAGCTTGATTAACTGATCTCTAGCAGATGATATTCTCTTGTTTGTGGAAAAACTTTAGAGTATCCTCTGCCTTGTCCATAATATCCTCTTCAAAGATTTTCTCGTCCCTCCTGTCTGATCTTACTATACTCGTCTCTTCTATAACCTTGAAAATCGTTGACTGGTTAGAGTACCAACTGTATCTTCGTCACAGAACACCATGCAACTCCTTAGCTTTTTGACATCTTTTATTGCATCGCTTCTTGCTCAACCTTCTCTCTGTATCTGAGGTTAAAGATACCCATTTTCCTTCTCCTTCACCGTAAATTTTGCGGGACGTTCCACCACAGTGCCGTGTACCCCTGGATACTGAATCTTTTTCCCAGTTTGTGGTACCATAGAGGATGTTATTTTTGTGTAGTTTCCACGATTTTATCTCTTCTTTGAGTCTCGTTTCATGTCCGCTCTCTGTACATGCTTATTTACCACATAATCAGACTCAAGCATTACTTGATCACTTTTTGAAATCTATATCGTTGATGATATTCGATGATATTCTCAATTTCCACGCTCCCGTGTGTAAAGATAAGATCTGTTAATGATGGTGTATCAGCCCCCCTCATCCTCGAGTGTTCTGTACAAGTGGAGTTCCCCATTATCAGGACTTCACCTTTCCTTACAGTGTTCTACGACTTCATGGACCTGCCTGATTATTCCTTCACTGTTATAACTGTATATTTGTTCCAGTTCTATGAAATTCTTTGGGAGATTATAAAATCAACATTAAGACTTATATGCACTTCTCTCCTACAGTGAGCCTTCCCATGATGCATCGTTTAAAAGGAACGTCTTCCAATGTCTCTGAAATTTGAAGCTGTATCTTACTGGGACAGTCCTTCTCTTCCTCCTCCTTCTCCTCTTCCTCCTCCTCCTCCTCCTCCTCCTCCTCCTCCTCCTCCTCCTCCTCCTCCTCCTCCTTCTTTGTCTTGTATTTTCCCCGCCTTGCTACCATGCATCTCTCTGGACATGATAGTGAGATGTTATCTCTTTAGTCACTTTTATCTCTACAACACCTACAGTGTCAGGTGCATTTTCCCTAATACGGTCCTTGAACTCTAGCTATTTACCATTTACTGGTCGTTCATCTGTAACTTATGCGTCTCTTTCACTCTGACAACATTTCTGGGTTCTCATTGGTACTGGCGAAGCTGTTCCGTCCTTTTGCCTCTTTTGACGTCTCCCGTTTTCAATCTTCTAGATGAGGGCTTATGATTCATAGAAAACAGAATGGTACGGATGGTTACATAAGACACTGTAATATAAAGCCCTGTAACATGATGTAGGTATCGCCTAGGTCATGGCAGAGTCTGGATACAGTACAAGAATACCCTCGAGTATATTACTGTTAGGACTTAAGTCACAAAGTTCTGGAAACAGCAGGTGTTGAGGCTTGAAAACACTTGTTCGAGAACATTGGTCTGTTTAATGTTTCAGTGTATGTCCAGCGTAGTGTAGGTTTTCAGTGTTGTGTATGGGGGGAATGGTGGTATGTAAGAGGACCAGGGTTGTGTAGATGTCCCATGCAGTGTAGTGCAGTGGGCATGTAAGGACTAGTGTTGTGTGCAGGACAAGAAAATGCTATTTTGCTCCTGGAGGAGGTGGTGAGGCAGTGTATGGGCAGTACTGACACTCACCGTCTCGGGGAAGCTACTTCTGTTGGTATGTCGTCAGCAAAGCGAGGGGTGCCCTCCCCTTCACTGTCCTCCATCTATCTCCTGGCCGTCCCTCCCCGTCGCCTCCCATCAACCACACACCTCTCAGAAGCTCCCCATATCATCCCTAGCTGTTGAAGAACCTCCATTTGCATCAAGGTTCAAAGCTTAGTCGAAGATACGAGCGCTCTTCATACATGAAGGATGTTGCTCGTGGGATAGGGTGAAGACAGTGTTGTGGGCGTGGGAGTAGTGCCATACCCTCGTCCATCCCATAGCAGGAGGAGGAGGAGGAGCAGCAGCAGCAGCAGCATACCTCCATACACACATTGGCATTTAATCTTGTAGGGTAGATTGGCACAGTTGACTGGCGTCTCTGTCCAAGGTTAGGGTTACACCTTGACTTGTCACTGTCCGGTCCACGTAGTGTTGGAGTGTCTACCGTCCAGTACTAGTAGTACTTGGGTGTGCACTGTCCAGTAGATGTGGTACTGGAGTGTGTACCGTCCAGTAGTGGGATGTGTACTGTCCAGTACTGGGGTGTGTGTCGTGGCTGCTGTGGCATATGTCACTTTGACAGTATAACACAACATTGATTGGCGTGTTTTGAAAGCACAGTATTGATGTAATATGATAACCAGCTGTGGTCTGACCTTATACTACGACAGAATGGTGCGACCATCTTGATTTCGGTCACAGATAGACAGAGAGCCTCGCCATAAGGCCACAGCAATGTGTTATCCTGAGGTCACGCCAGTTCTGTATCATTAAGGGCGATAGACCGATGTATCCTCATGCCACAGGTACTAGCAAGGACGGTATGACCACACAGATCATTGTGACCTTACGCCACAACACTGAACTGTGTCCCTTGTCAGCAACTGTTCTCTATTTTCAGAACGGTCGACCTTTATCTGCACAACGGAGCTAAGTAACAGACAGATACCTCAAAACGGCGTTCCAATTTCCCAGCGCGACACATTTATCCTTGTTGTGTGGTCTCTACACAGCAGATCGGGCCAGGCAGGCGGGCGCCAGGTTCACGTGGTGTGTGCATGACAAGTTTAGTGGTGGAATAAAACTTTATGGGCCAACACTGACCACCGGCTATTGTGGTGTCTTGGATTTGCTCACTTGTCTGTTCGGCCCAGGAGAGTGCATCTACCTACCTTCCAATACCCACGACAAGAGTTGCCAAAGGGCAGGGCTAAGCGTGCGGCGCCCACTGTAGGAATATCTACAGTGGCGAGGGATGGATTATGTGAGTCTACGTGTGTTCAAGTGTTATGTGTATGAGGTAGAGAGACTGTGTGTTTGTGGACTGAATGTCTGCTGGCCACGGGTGTGTGTGTGAGTCAGAAAGAAAAGACGACTACTTGGGTCAAAAGAGGTTGGAACTTCACAACACCTGAAGTGTTGGCTTACTGGGCAGCCGTCAGTGACCCTCCCCAATACCCAGGCGGCGGCGGGTATACTGGACAACGGTACATCTCACCAACAACACCTCCTCAAGTCTCCTTAACCAACAGAACCCCCTCAAGTGCCTCTTGTAACCAGGAGAACCTCCTCGAGAATCTAAACACCAGGAGCTTTTGGGGTGTTTTTTTAACCTGTAGAATCCCCAGATGCGCGATGCAACCCCAGGTGCCTGCGACCAACCCAACCTCTCTACATATCATATTAAATTGTGTGTGTGAACTCCGTAGACTTACTCGAGGTAAAGTTTGTCTGTGTGTGTGTGTGTGTGTGTGTGTGTGTGTGTGTGTGTGTGTGTGGTGATGGCAAGCTGCGGCGGTTGTCCTGGGGAACACATGACGCTGCTGGGGTAAGGGTGGGAGGGTAAGGCTTGTGGGTTGGGCTAACGGCGGGCCACCTCTCCTCACCATAAGACACCAGCAGGGGTCCGGCACTGGTGCCTGGCTGCCACTCTAGTAATTAAGACAATATACGTAAGGCAGTCGTCCCTGGCGTGAGCTGCAAGGACAGAGCGTCATTATATAATTCATAAGGCAGTCAGGGAAGTTGTTTGGGTAACGAAGTACACTGTGCACTACCAGGGAGTGTGTCTGCGACCTACTTAGTGGACGTGGGTCGAAGGGAGCCTGGTAGCTGCGACATACATGGTGGACGTGGGTCGAGGAGGACCTGGTAGCTGCAACATAAATGGTGGATGCGGGTCGAAGGGAACCTGGTAGCTTCAGCCTGCGGGGCGGACGTGGGTTGAAGGAACCTAGCAGCTTCGACCTGCATGGTCGACACATTTAACTGATGAATTACCTACCTTTTTTATATATGTCAAAATGGATGTTTTTCCTGTCCTTTGTAAAGTCTATACGTTTCATCAGCAATATCCAGTACGCAATGAAGTATGGACGTAGTGTCACTACTTCGTTAGGTTGTGTGTTGTGTGTAGGATATATATACTGGCACTTGGGTTTGCCACTTTAGGTATTACATGCATGTATCTAAGTCTCAGTGGGATTAACCCTCGCCTCTCTGTCTTGAGTAGATTCAGTTAATTAATTAAAAGGGTTTTGTTCATTCGTTCTTCCCCCCTTGGAATAAGATTCTATTTCTCGAGGTTGTCGATTATAGCTGAGGTGGATGGGTGGTGGAGGTGGGAAGGTGAGGTGGTGGAGGAGAGAGGGTGTGTGTCAGGGGTTGTGTGTTCATGGGGCCCTGGGACTGGGATTGGGGCTGGGATTTCCATCTAGACTTTTCGGTCGTATAATTTCTTCTGGTGGAGGTCGCCTGTTATCAGTCATATCTGCCAGTTATCATGCGTGACCGTCTGTGCCTTCTGCCTCTTTATCTTTGCTCGACTCATCTTTGTCCTTGAGGTTCGTGTTGCATTAGGTCGTGTTCCCTGTTCGTCCGAGGTCCTTCTTCGTCCGTGGGTCTTGTCTAGTGGTCCCCATTCGTCCGTGGGCCTTGTCTAGTGGCCCCTATTCGTCCGTGGGTCTTGTACAGTGGTCCCTGTTCATCAGCAGGCCCTGTTGGTCAGTGAGATTTGTTCCCCCCTGTGGTTTCTTTTCGTCCATGGTCCGTTATAGCCCCGTGGTCTGCGCTCATCCATGAACCCTGTTCGTCCGTGGGCTTTGTTCGTCTGTGGTCCTCATTCGTCCGTGCTTCAGGTTCATGTGCTTTGTTCGTCCTCCCTTGTTTGTCCGTGATCGGCCATTGTATTATATGGGTGCTGTTGAATTCGTCCGTGGTGGCCTCTCTAAGTTCATAGCCGTCCGTGTCGGTACGTTTCAGTGTGTGCTGGTCCGTGATCACCTGTGATGGCTCGGCTCAGATGGCTCACCGTCCCACACCGGTTTCAGGTTGTTGGCTCTCTGTCCCACCCCAGTCCCACTCAACTGGCTACCTGTCCCACACCACTGATCCCAGGCTACCTGTCCCACACCGTTCCCAGGCAACTGGCTACCTCTCCCACACCGGTCACGAACAGCTGGATACCTCTCCCACACCGGTCACAGACAGCTGGATACCTCTCCCACACCGGTCACAGACAGCTGGCTACCTCTCCCACACCGGTCACAGACAGCTGGCTACCTCTCCCACAGCCCCAGACGGTTGACCCCATCGCAGCTGGGCCACTAGGTAGCGCCTCAGTTGGATCCGAGCTGGTCCAGCGTCTGCCGTGTCCTGCGCCCGCCAGAGCATGTGTTCCTGGCGGTGAAAGTAATTAGAATAAACTAGCCACAAACTGGGATGGAGTCCTGGCCGGCCGTGGCCACTACCCACACAGCTGACGACCTGCAGGCTCGAACCACACACACACACACACACACACACACACACACACACACACACACACACACACACACACACACGTATTCCCTGCGCGTCGTAGAAGGCGACTAAAAGAGAAGGGAGCGGGGGGGCTGGAAATCCTCCCCTAATTTTTTTTGTTTTTTTTTAATTTTCCCAAAGAAGGAACAGAGAAGGGGGCCAGGTGAGGATGTTCCCTCAAAGGTCCAGTCCTCTGTTCTTAACGCTACCTTGCTAACGCGGGAAATGGCGAATAGTATGAAATATGTATATATATATTCAAGAAACTAATATCTTCACCTCACAACGAAAAATGAATGTCTTCATAAGCACGTTCGATTGATTTACCAAACGACGTGATGCATTATAAACTACGTCTGTGTTTGTTAAGGGGAATTGTATTTGTCTGTAAGCTAAAGGAACGCCTGTTAGGGGGTTGAGACATGATGATGATGATGGTGGTGGTGGTACGTGCGTGTGTGCGAGCGTGCGTGCGTGCGAGCGAGCGGGACAACATCAGAGACTAATGGGTGAGGCAGGAGTCCACAGGGATAATGGACAGATAATAATGATGTGTGTGTGTGTGTGTGAGAGAGAGAGAGAGAGAGAGAGAGAGAGAGAGAGAGAGAGAGAGAGAGAGAGAGAGAGAGACTAATGATGGAGTGCTGTAGGACCGCCACACTAATTACCTCACGTGTTCCAGGCTCCTCCTGCCTTCACCTCCCACCTCACATGTTCCAGGTACCCATTTATCGACAAGCCCCGAAGAAGGGATGAAGAGCTTGGATTAACTGTGGACCGATTGCCGTGCCCAGGACTCGAACCCATACACACCCGATCCCTGGTGGGCCTATACTTGACTCAAAGCCAGCATCGCTGGCTACTATACTGTGTGTGTTAAGTATCTAACTACGGTAGTGCTGTCTTGAGGTGCAATATTGGATTCATTCATCTATTTATTCATTATTATTCATGAGTTCGATGAATGTTGATAATAATTAAACGTGGAAAAACAAGAAAGACAAAAAAGTGTTGACCGATATCCTCCGACTTTCCTTTCACCGTTGTCTGCACCCCGACACCCCCAGCGCCCTCCCCTTCGGCGGCCGGGCCTCCGGGAAGGTCTCTGAGCCGGCCAGTGTGCCAGCTCTACGCGACACTAGCTGGCCCTCCTCACTCTGACAAACTGGAGCGGTTGTCTCTTGTTATATGACGGACGCTGCATGTAGTGATGACGGAGGCTGCATATAGTGATGATGGAGACTGCATATAGTGATGACGGAGGCTGGGGTTATATAGTGATGACGGAGGCTGCACGTAGTGATGACGGAGGCTGGGGTTATATAGTGATGACGGAGGCTGAGGGTACATATTGATGACGTAGGCTGAGGGTACATATTGATGACGTAGGCTGAGGGTACATATTGATGACGTAGGCTGAGGGTACATATTGATGACGTAGGCTGAGGGTACATATTGATGACGTAGGCTGAGGGTACATATTGATGACGTAGGCTGAGGGTACATAGCGATGACGGAATCCGGGGTATATACATAGATATGACTGAGGATGAGGTATATAGTGATGATGCAGCCATAAGACTTCTCCAGTGGTGTGGGGATAAGACACAACAATATTTGTCGTTCATTAGAGACAAAAAAAACAAGAGTTTAACGATAAGCTGATGATTTAGTCCAAGAGGAATGTTTGGGAGGAGGAAACGCTAAGCTTTCACAGCAAGCTTGTGGCTTATCATCTGCTCAAGTGAGTGGTGGGGGGTTCCATGTTCTCGGCACATGTGCATGAGGAACATGTACCATCACAGGCACAGAATGGACCGCTGGCTGGTGACGTAACTGCCTCATCAGGTTCCGGGATTTGTATGATACGAAAGACAAGCGTAACGGAGAGAGAGAAGAGAGAGAGAGAGAGAGAGAGAGAGAGAGAGAGAGAGAGAGAGAGAGAGAGAGAGAGAGAGAGAGAGAGAGAGAGAACCTAGTTTTGTTTGAGACTGATACCTTTTTTCCATGGTATATACTACGCTCAAGGGGAAGGAGGAAAGTTGGTTTGAGATCATTTGGAGGGATGGAAAGAAAAAAGTCTGCTGTTAATGTTAGGACGGGGGCCAAAGAAGGGGGTGGCAATTCTGATCAAGGAGGGGTCATGGGAGTGTGGTAAAGAGCTTAAGGAACTGAATTCTGTTCTACTTCGGGTGAGGCTGAAAGCAGATTAAGAGAGGTGGCCGTCAGTGCTCTTAACACAGGGTCGCGAAAGGAGTGAAGAAGAGAGGCGAGTCTTTTGGTAGGAATTGAGTGAGTGCTCCTGCAATTTTGATGCAAGGAATCGAATCTTAGTGGTGGGAGATTTGAACGCAATGAAGGATGTCAGCGGGTGGGGGCATTAGGTACTTACGGTAAATGAAAATGGCTTACAACTTCTTGTGTGTACAGAATGAATTGGTGACTGGAAATATCTCGTTTTAAGGAAGCTGTAGTCATGAGTATGTTTGATTGAGGGAGGTTCGGGGTCAATAGGAACTATTAGGTTTGTGCACTAACTAACAGGCGTGTCAAGGAGAGATTGATGGGGTGTGCTGGGATGGGCAGGAGGTGAATTGTACGATCAATGCGTGATGGAGGCGAGCATACAAGTTCATATGGAACGGAGTCGATCATCGCTCTTCGTTCTCCTTGATAAACTTAATGATGGAGATAATTTACAATTATTCTAACCTCTTTGGGCCCTCGAGAGGAATGGGGATATAGATTTACGTCAGCTGTATCAGTGATCATCAGCAGCGAAACAAATTCTATCATTTGACCTCCTTCCTAAAGCACTGACGTATGTTTACGACCAGGGAAGACCCTCTGGTTGCAAAGGACCATAGCACACCCTCGCCAAACGTATGTTTACGATGAGGAAAGACCCTCTGGTTGCAAAAGACCATAACATAACCTTGCCAGACCCCAGCTTCTGTATCGAAAGCTTAGGTTCGCAGAACCTCACGAAACATCTGCTTATAGGAACCTTACCACAACACAACCCCTGTGTAGTAGATTGAACCTGATGAGACCAGAACCCCTGTTTCATAGGTTTAGTCCAGCAGAACCTCACAAGAACGCAACCTCTATATGGTAGGTACCAGCCTGCAACTCTTCACGGGCCCTCAACCCCTGTGTCATATGAGGTTTAGTGTAAGGTAACTTAAGTAATTCAGCTCCTTACTGGAGGTACGAGTGGGTGATATCCTCGTCTGTCCTGGGGATAAACTAGTGGCGTTGGGCTGGGGCTGGGGCTGGCGCCTGCCATGGCTGTGATGTGGGCGGTGGGAGGCGTCTCGGGTCTGTCTGGCCACCGTGTGACTCACGCAACGGTTGACCGCCACCCACACTATACTAGGAATAGCAACAACCCTCAGCCGTACCATACTGGGAATAGAAACACCCCAAGCCACACCATACTGGGAATAGAAACAAACTCCCAACCTATACTATACTGGGAATAGAAATAACCTCCCAACCCATACTATACTGGGAATAAAAATAACCATCAGCTATACTGGGATTAGAAAGAACCTCCCAGCCATACCTATACTAGGATTCGAACCTACACCCCTCACCAGTACCATACTGGGAATAACAACTTACAGTTTGAAAGACTCTGGTTCCACTGTCGAGAAATATCAAATATCGTACGTAGGATTAGAGTGGCGTGGCTCGTGATCTGGCAGTCCAGGGTTTTTTCGTTTTGATGGTCAATGTCTTGTTAATGGGTGCATCTTAATGGCTACGTTAACCCCCTCGGCACGTCGTTACGACCCGTTTGGTGGGTCAGGTCGGAGGTCAAGCCAGCATACCCAAGGATAATGCTCAAAGAGGTAATGGGTTTTTTTTTTTTTGTGACGTATTGTTGGTGAGCGGTGTTTGAATTACTATTATTTCTTACGATTAAAAACGCTCTGTTAGACTCAGGGTTTCTGTCACAGTATGGGAGAGGGGTACACCAAGGGGTAGGTGGAGGCAAGCATATAGCTCACAGTGGGTACAACAGCAGGGGGTAGGTGGAGGCAAGCATATAGCTTACAGTGGGTACAACAGCAGGCGGGAGGTGGAGGCAAGCATATAGCTTACAGTGGGTACAACAGCAGGGGGGAGGTGGAGGCAAGCATATAGCTTACAGTGGGTACAACAGCAGGAGGTAGGTGGAGGCAAGCATATAGCTTACAGTGGGTACAACAGCAGGGGGGAGGTGGAGGCAAGCATATAGCTTACAGTGGGTACAACAGCAGGGGGGAGGTGGAGGCAACATATAGCTTACAGTTGGTACAAGAGAACGACTTAGGATGGTGACAGGTGGATACCAGTGGAAAAAAAAAAAAAAGGGGTGAGAGGAGGTGGAGGGGGAGGAGCAGCAGCGAGTGCTTTAATTGATAACAATACAAGGCAGGATCAAAGTAAATTACGTATGAGTCATACAGTATTTATAGAATGGACTTGCACTGTGCATTAATACAGAGCAGGTTTACGTTACATGAGATACGAGGTGGATAATATATAAGACACCAAGTGAAAACGAAGGTTTCGTAATGCCAGGTATAGCTCAAGGCACAACAGACTCTGGGTACAGTGAAGCTATATACTCAGGAGCACCAGTAGCGGTGCAGTATTCTCAGCTCAGGGGGGTGCCTGAGGCCTGGTATTACTAATTAAAGGGGACTCATCAGTATTAAGTCTAGCAGGTGCAGGGCAGAGCCAACACTAGCAATGTTTGGTGTCGTGGTGTTCTGTAAGATCCCAAATGTATACCTGTAACGTATACGTATTTTTGAAGTTACAGGACCTATTTCTGTGGTCCTGTAACGTATATGTAATTTTGTACTTACAGGATCTGTTTCTGTGGTCCTGTAACTCATACGTAATTGTGTAGTTACAGGATCTGTTTCTGTGGTCCTGTAACTTATACGTAATCTTGTAGTTGCAGGATCTGTTTCTGTGGTCCTGTAACTCATACGTAATTGTGTAGTTACAGGATCTGTTTCTGTGGTCCTGTAACTCATACGTAATTGTGTAGTTACAGGATCTGTTTCTGTGGTCCTGTAACGTATACGTAATAGTGTAGTTACAGGATCTGTTTCTGTGGTCCTGTAATGTATACGTAATAGTGTAGTTACGGGATCTGTTTCTGTGATCCCGTAATGTATAAGTAATTTTATAGTCACGGAATCTATTTTTGTGGTCCTGTAACGTATAAGTAATTTTATAGTTACTGGGATCTGTTTCTGTGGTCATGCAGTGAGGGTGAATGTATCTCTCAGCCCCCTGCAGGTGGGTGATGTGGTGCGTCCCTGGGACTATGTTTCAAAGGAAGACGTGCTGATGGCCGGTGGTAACTTTGGAAATTGTGTGTGGGGAACACTTGAGAAGTGTGGCGGAGCAGTTGGTCTCCTCCCGTCACTGGGGGTTGGAGTTCCTTTCCTCATGAGGAAAAAACCTTTTCGGTTCTGAATTCTGAAGCTTCCTCATTCTCCCTCGCGCAGACCCCCAGACTCCTGCTGAGGGTGTCAGCGAGCTAGGTCTGTTGTCGGATATTCGCTAGACGGTCAACAACACCATCACTTGCCTCACATAAGCTTCCAATATTCAACTTCGTCGTTGTTCTTGTGTGTGTGTGGTTTATGATGCTGTGAGTCTTCTGTCTTCCTGTGTTGTTTATTTCACTGTTCTTGTCTCTATTTTGGCTCTCATATCATAAGTTCTTCTTTCATTTGTCTTTGCTTCCAGATAACTAACCTCCTTCGTTTTCATGCTCTTCGCGAACGAAAATTTTCAAACAGGTCTTTACATTCTCTAGTTGAATTTTTCCCTCCTCATGTCACAAGAAAAAAGACTTCCAGGTTTGGAGGAAGTCGATAAAACCTACCTGGTAAAGTGAGGCGGGTCGTAACTGTTAAAGGAAGACGTGACAAGGTAAAGAGCTTCAAAACCTCACAGCGTAAACAAACTGACATCATAATCGCCCACTCTCCAGCTGCCAACAGCCACACATTAATCATACACTTGACTACCCGGGGTATTATGTGGTGTGAGTAACGGCAGGGACGCACAAGCAGCCAATCTTTAGAGTCAGAACCAGGAGTAATATCTATATAAAAAAGGAAAGCGAACCAACACCGCAAGTGGATCAGGCACTGAGGTTAGAGTAGGAGAGTTGATACATCCTTCAGTAGAGGATAAGACGCTTTTGATTGTGGTCAGCGCCACACCGCTTAGTGTATAGCCACCCTTGACACCGTAGGTACTGCTTGATACGTGCCATTAGGACTGGAGCGAGGTAAAGTGGTGTGCATTGAGGAGGGAGTGGGGGGCGGGCCGAGATCCAGCACAGCGTGGGTAATGAGGTTCACCTCAACCACTGATTCTCCCTATAGTATCCAATGCAGTGGATCTTTTTTCATCATCATTGAACCCATTGTGAATGACAGATCTATGCCGTGAGCAGCTAGACTAGAGTGTACTTGACTGTTAGATAAGACGGGAATCATGTTATCAAGAGAGAGAGAGAGAGAGAGAGAGAGAGAGAGAGAGAGAGAGAGAGAGAGAGAGAGAGAGAGAGCTCCTTGAGCATAAACTTAATGATGGAGATAATTTACAATTATTCTAACCTCTTTGGGCCCTCGAGAGGAATGGGGATATAGATTTACGTCAGCTGCATCAGTGATCATCAGCAGCGAAACAAATGCTATCATTTGACCTCCTTCCTAAAGCACTGACGTATGTTTACGACCAGGGAAGACCCTCTGGTTGCAAAGGACCATAGCACACCCTCGCCAAACGTATGTTTACGATGAGGAAAGACCCTCTGGTTGCAAAAGACCATAACATAACCTTGCCAGACCCCAGCTTCTGTATCGAAAGCTTAGGTTCGCAGAACCTCACGAAACATCTGCTTATAGGAACCTTACCACAACACAACCCCTGTGTAGTAGATTGAACCTGATGAGACCAGAACCCCTGTTTCATAGGTTTAGTCCAGCAGAACCTCACAAGAACGCAACCTCTATATGGTAGGTACCAGCCTGCAACTCTTCACGGGCCCTCAACCCCTGTGTCATATGAGGTTTAGTGTAAGGTAACTTAAGTAATTCAGCTCCTTACTGGAGGTACGAGTGGGTGATATCCTCGTCTGTCCTGGGGATAAACTAGTGGCGTTGGGCTGGGGCTGGGGCTGGCGCCTGCCATGGCTGTGATGTGGGCGGTGGGAGGCGTCTCGGGTCTGTCTGGCCACCGTGTGACTCACGCAACGGTTGACCGCCACCCACACTATACTAGGAATAGCAACAACCCTCACCCGTACCATACTGGGAATAGAAACACCCCAAGCCACACCATACTGGGAATAGAAACAAACTCCCAACCTATACTATACTGGGAATAGAAATAACCTCCCAACCCATACTATACTGGGAATAAAAATAACCATCAGCTATACTGGGATTAGAAACAACCTCCCAGCCATACCTATACTAGGATTCGAACCTACACCCCTCACCAGTACCATACTGGGAATAACAACTTACAGTTTGAAAGACTCTGGTTCCACTGTCGAGAAATATCAAATATCGTACGTAGGATTAGAGTGGCGTGGCTCGTGATCTGGCAGTCCAGGGTTTTTTCGTTTTGATGGTCAATGTCTTGTTAATGGGTGCATCTTAATGGCTACGTTAACCCCCTCGGCACGTCGTTACGACCCGTTTGGTGGGTCAGGTCGGAGGTCAAGCCAGCATACCCAAGGATAATGCTCAAAGAGGTAATGGGTTTTTTTTTTTTGTGACGTATTGTTGGTGAGCGGTGTTTGAATTACTATTATTTCTTACGATTAAAAACGCTCTGTTAGACACAGGGTTTCTGTCACAGTATGGGAGAGGGGTACACCAAGGGGTAGGTGGAGGCAAGCATATAGCTCACAGTGGGTACAACAGCAGGCGGGAGGTGGAGGCAAGCATATAACTTACAGTGGGTACAACAGCAGGGGGCAGGTGGAGGCAAGCATATAGCTTACAGTGGGTACAACAGCAGGCGGGAGGTGGAGGCAAGCATATAGCTTACAGTGGGTACAACAGCAGGGGGGAGGTGGAGGTAAACATATAGCTTACAGTGGGTACAACTGCAGGGGGTAGGTGGAGGTAAGCATATAGCTTACAGTGGGTACAACAGCAGGAGGTAGGTGGAGGCAAGCATATAGCTTACAGTGGGTACAACAGCAGGGGGGAGGTGGAGGCAAGCATATAGCTTACAGTGGGTACAACAGCAGGGGGGAGGTGGAGGCAAGCATATAGCTTACAGTGGGTACAACAGCAGGAGGTAGGTGGAGGCAAGCATATAGCTTACAGTGGGTACAACAGCAGGGGGGAGGTGGAGGTAAACATATAGCTTACAGTGGGTACAACAGCAGGAGGTAGGTGGAGGCAAGCATATAGCTTACAGTGGGTACAACAGCAGGGGGGAGGTGGAGGCAAGCATATAGCTTACAGTGGGTACAACAGCAGGGGGGAGGTGGAGGCAACATATAGCTTACAGTTGGTACAAGAGAACGACTTAGGATGGTGACAGGTGGATACCAGTGGAAAAAAAAAAAAAGGGGTGAGAGGAGGTGGAGGGGGAGGAGCAGCAGCGAGTGCTTTAATTGATAACAATACAAGGCAGGATCAAAGTAAATTACGTATGAGTCATACAGTATTTATAGAATGGACTTGCACTGTGCATTAATACAGAGCAGGTTTACGTTACATGAGATACGAGGTGGATAATATATAAGACACCAAGTGAAAACGAAGGTTTCGTAATGCCAGGTATAGCTCAAGGCACAACAGACTCTGGGTACAGTGAAGCTATATACTCAGGAGCACCAGTAGCGGTGCAGTATTCTCAGCTCAGGGGGGTGCCTGAGGCCTGGTATTACTAATTAAAGGGGACTCATCAGTATTAAGTCTAGCAGGTGCAGGGCAGAGCCAACACTAGCAATGTTTGGTGTCGTGGTGTTCTGTAAGATCCCAAATGTATACCTGTAACGTATACGTATTTTTGAAGTTACAGGACCTATTTCTGTGGTCCTGTAACGTATATGTAATTTTGTACTTACAGGATCTGTTTCTGTGGTCCTGTAACTCATACGTAATTGTGTAGTTACAGGATCTGTTTCTGTGGTCCTGTAACTTATACGTAATCTTGTAGTTGCAGGATCTGTTTCTGTGGTCCTGTAACTCATACGTAATTGTGTAGTTACAGGATCTGTTTCTGTGGTCCTGTAACGTATACGTAATAGTGTAGTTACGGGATCTGTTTCTGTGATCCCGTAATGTATAAGTAATTTTATAGTTACGGAATCTATTTCTGTGGTCCTGTAACGTATAAGTAATTTTCTAGTTACTGGGATCTGTTTCTGTGGTCATGCAGTGAGGGTGAATGTATATCTCTCAGCCCCCTGCAGGTGGGTGATGTGGTGCGTCCCTGGGATTATGTGTCAGAGGGAGACGTGCTGATGGCCGGTGGTAACTTTGGAAATTGTGTGTGGGGAACACTTGAGAAGTGTGGCGGAGCAGTTGGTCTCCTCCCGTCACTGGGGATTGGAGTTCCTTTCCTCATGAGGAAAAAACCTTTTCGGTTCTGAATTCTGAAGCTTCCTCATTCTCCCTCGCGCAGACCCCCCAGACTCCTGCTGAGGGTGTCAGCGAGCTAGGTCTGTTGGTGGCTATTCGCTAGACGGTCAACAACACCATCACTTGCCTCACATAAGCTTCCAATATTCGACTTCGTCGTTGTTCTTGTGTGTGTGTGGTTTATGATGCTGTGAGTCTTCTGTCTTCCTGTGTTGTTTATTTCACTGTTCTTGTCTCTATTTTGGCTCTCATATCATAAGTTCTTTCATTTGTCTTTGCTTCCAGATAACTAACCTCCTTCGTTTTCATGCTCTTCGCGAACGAAAATTTTCAAACAGGTCTTTACATTCTCTAGTTGAATTTTTCCCTCCTCATGTCACAAGAAAAAAGACTTCCAGGTTTGGAGGCAGTCGTAAAACCTACCTGGTAAAGTGAGGCGGGTCGTAACTGTTAAAGGAAGACGTGACAAGGTAAAGAGCTTCAAAACCTCACAGCGTAAACAAACTGACATCATAATCGCCCACTCTCCAGCTGCCAACAGCCACACATTAATCATACACTTGACTACCCGGGGTATTATGTGGTGTGAGTAACGGCAGGGACGCACAAGCAGCCAATCTTTAGAGTCAGAACCAGGGGTAATATCTATATAAAAAAGGAAAGCGAACCAACACGGCAAGTGGATCAGGCACTGAGGTTAGAGTAGGAGAGTTGATACATCCTTCAGTAGAGGATAAGACGCTTTTGATTGTGGTCAGCGCAACACCGCTTAGTGTATAGCCACCCTTGACACCGTAGGTACTGCTTGATACGTGCCATTAGGACTGGAGCGAGGTAAAGTGGAGTGCATTGAGGAGGGAGTGGGGGGCGGGCCGAGATCCAGCACAGCGTGGGTAATGAGGTTCACCTCAACCACTGATTCTCCCTATAGTATCCAATGCAGTGGATCTTTTTTCATCATCATTGAACCCATTGTGAATGACAGATCTATGCCGTGAGCAGCTAGACTAGAGTGTACTTGACTGTTAGATAAGACGGGAATCATGTTATCAAGAGAGAGAGAGAGAGAGAGAGAGAGAGAGAGAGAGAGAGAGAGAGAGAGAGAGAGAGAGAGAGGTCTCACTTGACAGGCCTGGTTGGCACGTAATACGTCACAGGTCTGGTCTCTATTCTTGGGGAAGAAATGGGTTGACGAATCCTTTTTTTTTTTATCCTATGCTTTTGTGAATCCATATTTTGGACTAGCGTAGGAGAGTTACTGTTGCCCGTGGCAGTGGTGGAGCGCGCGTGTAAGTCATGTTTTCATGTTTTCAGTACGATTGTGTATAGAGAGGTCGAGCAATATCTTAACCTGGGGACCTTAGCTTAGAGAACAGTGATACACTGACTGGGTAGTTATTCTTTTTTAACCTTATATATGTTTGTTGCCAGGATAGGGAGGTGTATGAACACCCTTTGCTTCACACACACACACACACACACACAAGCAAACACGGTGTATCGGTTAGTGTAACTGACCGTCATGCATGCACGGGCCACCGAGGATCAAACCCGCATAGGTTCGAATCCTGGTCACGCCAACCGGTCCACAGTCCGCCCAGCTGTTCATCCTCTCCTAGGGGCCCGGACGATAAAATGGATGCCTGGCATAGACTAGGATATGTGTGTGTGTGTGTGTGTGTGTGTGTGTGTGTCACCAGGTTACCTGGCTCCCTCGTATAAAATAATGTATATATATATATATATATATATATATATATATATATATATATATATATATATATATATATATATATATATATATATATATATATATACATATATATATATATATATATATATATATTATTGGATATTTTCTAAGACTCATGTGTAATGACCGTGGTATGGTGAGCCGTGAGTGGTCCAGCTATACAGCGTGCTGGGTCCTTGACGTAAGTGGCGGCCGTGATAGATGGGCAGAACCAAGGGGCCTGGACACGGGTCCGCCTGTACAAATATGAGAGGTTTACCTTCCATAACTCCTGCCCCAAATACTGAGGCCGCCCTTGACTGCTGGCCTAGCGTCGTCGGGATATGCTTTGACCAGCTGGTGGGCACGGGGCGCCAGGAGCCTGTCGGTGGAGACGGAAAACCAAGAGCCAGATGGTAGGGATGGGATACCAAGAGCCAGCTGGTGCGGATGGAGCACCCGAAACAGCTGGTGGGCACGGGGCACCCGGAACAGCTGGTGCAGGTGGGTCGCCCCCTCTCACGATGAAAACAAAGAAGGGAAGGAAAGAGAGAGACATGATAATGGAGAATGGGAATAAACTGACCTACTGGAATAGCAGAGACAATATATATAGTAGGGGTGTGGGCGTAGAATGTTAAAAAAGGGTGTGGGCGTGGCAGGTTAGGGGGTGTAGGCGTGGCAGATTAGTGGGTGTGGGCGTGGCATGGTAGGTAGGCTGAACAGTGGAGGTCAACTGAGCTGTGTCTGAGAGAGACCCGGTACCATTGTTTACAACGTGGCCGGTGAGGCGGCTCGCGTGGCTGATGACTTTCCCTGACACCACCACCACCACCCCGCCGCCCCTGACACCACCACAACCCCCCCGCCGCCCCTGACACCACCACCACCCCGCCGCCCCTGACACCACCATTCCACCGCCCCTGACACCACCACCCCTCCATCCCTAACAAAACCACTCCACTACCCTTGACAACATCACCCTGCCACTCCTCACACCACTGCCTCATCGCCCCTGTCACCAGCGCCCCACTCTCCCTTAGCACCACCACCTTACTATTCGACCACCACCCACCCACACCACACCTAGAATCTTGCTAGGATAACCCTAGATGAGCGTCCCAGCCACACAGCACTATATCTTCGGTTCATTGGCATCCCACACGAGACGACGTGCGAGGTACATTTGTGCCATAGTCTGGAGGGAAGGAAGCTGGCTTTCTAGTTCGATGGTAGTGGTGGAGCAAGGGCGTCCCTGTGGAGACAGAGGGCGCCACCACCACCACCACTGGAGACCTCCCTTAAGCACGGTGGTGTGGTTTTTGGAGTGGGATTCTATACGCAAAGACCAGGTTGGAGGCTGGTAAAGAGCTTTACTGATTTATTAATGATGTTAACAGTAGTTGGGATGTGGCAGTAACTGTTGCTGTGTGTGTGTGTGTGTGTGTGTGTGTGTGTGTGTGTGTGTGTGTGTGTGGACAATCTCCCCAGTCAAAGCCAGGCACCATATATAGAGTAGCCCCAAGAGAAAGCCGAATATCTGAGCTAGTAAACAGCCGCGCCCTGAGTTCGAACTCTGGAGGGCCCATGCATGACCCATGTCTTAAACATTACACTGATAATAGATAACAGCAGGAGCCCGTATGAAGGTGCTCGGCTGTGCTGATAAGATCATATTTTGAGGAAGCTTGAAAATATAAAGTATCGGGAGTCAAACATCGGCAGCTTGACTCCTGCTGGTGCAATGGGCCTCAGCTGGCTAGCCGGGGTCCCACCTCGCATTGTTGTGATCCCACTCAACAGGTGGAGCAGGGCCGCCTCTCTCTCCATGCTCTTCCGCGCCCACTCTTTCCTCTCCTTCTCTTCTTTCTTCACCCATTTCCCTCCTCCTCCTCCTCCTCCCTGCCATGATCCTTCTTGCTATTTCACCTCCTTCTCCCTTAACTGCTGTCCTCCCCTCCTCTCCCCATCATCCTTCCTTATGCTTTCTCCTCTTTGCTCTCTCTTTATCCACTTCTCCGCCACCTCCCCTGCTTCGCGGACCCCCCCCACTTCCTTCGTGCTTCCTCCCGCTTCACGCCCCTTCACTCCAGAGGCTTTCACACACTGCTCGCGGGTCCACATATTCCCCCCACCGGAACTACACCATTCATCTCTCAATGGCCCGGAACTCGGCGTTAGTATATTACCTGCTGCGTCCCGCCTCAGTCGGGTGTCATGTATCATCTGTTCCTCCCTCCTCCTGCCTGCTCCCTTAGTCCTGTTCCTTCCATCTGTCCCTCCCCTTCCGTCTGTCCCTCCCCTTTCATCTGCCCCGCCCCTCCCATCTACCCTTCACTTTCATGCGTAATCCTTACCTTTCCCTCTTTTGTTTCCTTTCCAGTCTCTCTCTCTCTTTTGAGCTTCTTTCCTTCTCTGTATAACCCTGAGCTGTCTTGATGCTCCCGTAATGTGTGGTAGAGCATTGCTCCCAGGATGAGTGATGTGGGGAGGCGGTGCAGAGGGAGAGTGTGTGGAAGTCTGGTTGGTATTACGGACGAATGTTTTTGTGAGCGCAGACAATTATCATCGTCAAGAATATTGTTACTTTTTCTGGCGAGCTGCAGGAGGGAGGAAGGGAGGGAAAGGAAGTGGTTTTCCCGGGCAAAAAAAAAAAAAACAAGCAGATTCTTGTGTCTATATTTCCGCAGTGTCATGGTACCGTGGGAACCTTTGTCAGGAACTGGCCATTTTTAGTTCAAGTGTGAGGGATGCAACAGTCTCCTCCCCCTTACCAGCCAGACGACTTTCCCTCCCCATCCAGGCCACGTCCCCGCCACCCACAGAGGCAATATCCTCACCGCCCACAGAGGAGACATCCCCATAGCCCACCAGGGCGACGTCTCCCACCGTCCATGCATACGACCTCCCCTCACACCGACCCTGGCGACGTCTCCACCAGCTACACAGTCGACGTCCTCACCACCCACACAGGGACGTCCTCACAACCAACCCACACAGGGACGTCCTCCCAACCACCCACTCAGGGAAGTCCCCACCACCCACACAGGGACGTCCTCCCACCCACCCACTCAGGGACGTCTCCACCACCCACACAGGGACGTCCTGCCAACCACCCACTCAGGGACGTCCCCACCACCCACACAAAGACGTACCCATCACCTACACAGGGACATCCCCACCACCCATATAAAGAATACTAAAGAATGCGAATTAGCATCAGACAAGTGGATCCTTTCGAGACTGTGTGCGATTTGTAGATCAGATTAGAAACAGAAGAAATATGAGGAAACTTTGTATCTGCAGAGGAACAAATAAAGTCATTCGCTGACCTCAAACTAGATGATTGTCAAGTCTGTTTTCAAAATGCATCTGACAAGTTTAATTCAGCTACTCTTACTGGCAAATCCTTCTATATTTCAACACCTGTTTAAGATAGGATTTTTATTTTTTTTTGCCTTATTCAAATGAAACAGTTTTCCCACAAGCTTTTGCTTCGTGTGAAATCCGGCTGATGCAAGCTTGAATATCTGCCTCAGTCAAAACTGTCGAAGACTTTTATATGATCTTGAATACGTGTATCAGATCACCTCACTTTATCTTTTCTAAGGTAAGCAGGTTAAAGATTTGTCTCTTAGTCTGCGAATTGTCTTGGAAGGTCGCCCATGTGCTCTCTCTTTTCTCGAGTGTGGTGACCCAAACTGGATATATCATTCAAGATAGGGACGCACCAGTGAATTGTAGAGTGAGATTATGTTTTCTGGATTTCATTTCGAACGTTTTGGCTATGAACCTTAGAGTGTTCAGTCTCCTTTTTTCTTGCTTCCTTATGCTGCTTACTTGGATTTAGATCATCGAAGAGTATTACACCTAAGTCTTTTTCCTCATTTATCTTTAGCACTGTAAATGGATTCGTACTGTCGCTTGTCTTTTCGTTTTTACTATCATTGTATAAAACTTCACTTAGCAATGTTAGAATTTATTTTGCTAACTACTGAAAATTTGATATCTTACATTGTATCCTATTGATTATGTCATTTATATATAAGATATAAAGATCGGGTCCAAAGACTGATCCCTGTAGCACACCACTTGATACGTCTAACCATTCTGAGGCATAGTCACCAATCACTACTCTTTGTTCATGGCCAGTCAGTCATTTTTCTTTTTTTTCCACTGTATGATGTTATCTGTACCATGCGATACCTTTTGCAAGCAGTGTTTGATTTGGGACGTTATCGAATGCTTTCTAAAAATGCAAATTAATATCATCAGCTTTATGTATTGAGCTATGTACTTTACAAAGTCTTCCATGACTGTCGTAGCAGTATTTTATTTCCGAATGTAAGATAGGAACCATGGCGTATGTAGCTCACTGGAGAAAACAGTCAGGGGCTTAACTGTCTCATTGTTTTGCTTCACTGTCCTCTAATGAAACTTATCAGGACTTGCCGTTTTTATTTACTTTCATTCCATTTAGATGTTGACGTTTTATCTTGACCGCTTATTCTGTCGATGCGTTGCAAAATATTCTCTCCCTGCAGTGGGTTTGGATTTGGAACACGAGATATGTTTTCAGTCGTAATACGGGTAAAACAAAACTATGCATTTAAGATCTTTGACATGGTTTCAATGTCTTTAGCCATATCGCCATTTTTGGGAGTGATAGAATAAGCTGTGTCATAACTTTGACTTCCTATATAACTAGAAAGTTCATTTGGGTTTCTTTTCGTACTTTCAGCAATATACACTTCGTACTGTTGATTGCTTTGACAAATGATGCTTTTTTTTGTCAATGCATATGTACAGAATTCACTCCGTCACTGTTCGTTATTTCTCTCCTGTAGCCTCTTGTGGGCTATCTTCTTGGTCAGCAGCCGGTTCTGTATTACGGTGTTTCACCAATTTGGTTTAGGACTGGAGAATGACTGTCTGCTGCAAACGGGCTCATTTATTCCCTCGTCCAGTTTGCGGTAAAACATTTTCAAGCATTATCCATCTTTTCCTCAACACCCAGAGGAAGTCCCCATCAACCAGACGTCTGGACGTTCTCAACACTCGGCCAGTGTCCCCACCACTCTGTCGGTGACCCCACTACCCACACATAATATTCAAATCCAACCCGAAGTCCCCACCACGGACACAGGGTCCCTACCACTCAGGCGACATGCTGGTCTGCTTGGAGTCCCCAACATCCACACAAGGTCCCTACCACTCAGGCGACATACCCTGGCCCGCGTGGAGTCCCCACAAACCACACAAGGTCCCTATCACTCAGGCGACATGCCCTGGTCCGTGTGGAGTCCCCACCAACCACACAAGGACCCTGCCATTCAGGCGACGAGCCCTGGTCTGCACGAGGTCCCCACCGCCCACACAGCACCCCCCAGCCGCCCAGGGGTGCTGGTGAGGTCTGATGAGCCTCTTCATTTATTATCCGGAAATTTAATTCAGGCTTGAGTTTGGTGTGTGGCTGAGTCATGCACGAGATGCAGGGAGCCTTGTCTGGGTTCCTCCTCCCCTCACTACCCTTGCACTTCCTCCATCCTTGCCACAGTCATCGCTCCCTTCTCCCTCTTCTCCCGTACTCCTGCCTGTCCTTCCATCTCCTCTCTCCCTCTCCTTTAGCCCTCTTTCCTTCGTTTCCATCATCTTTACCCTTCACTTTCCCCAGCCACTCCTCCTGTAATATTACCTCCCCGTTTTCCTTTTCCTGTGCTCCTCTTCCCAACCGTTTTCCTGCATCAAGCTACCCTTTCCTCCCCTCCCATCATCTGCCTGCAAGCAAACACCCTGTCCCCCTCCCATCCTCTCCCTACATCATGCACTCTCCCCTGTCCCTCCTCCCCCACCTGAACCAACAGACTGAATGTTGTGGCAAATATTATAGTAATTATGTCCATCGAGATGGTGGGAGTGGGGGTGGGGTCGTGACTCACGATGACGTAAGTTTCTTGTAGCCTTTCCTTCCCCCCCCCCCCTTCCTTCCCCTCTTTTCATACACCCTCCTCCTCCTCCTCCATCCATCCATCTAGATAACCCACTCCAGGAATTATTAGCGAGCTGGGTGCCTGCGACTCTCCTTCCTTTGTGTTATGGAGGACCCTTTTGGTCGAAATGGAGTTACACTGCCTCAGAGACTGCTTCATAGAGGCGTAGGATATTACAGATATGGAGATAGTCTCAAGGATACTTTTTTCATGAAAGTGGACGAGGCAAATGGATAAGTTTGTTGGATGGGAATATGGATAGGTCGTCAGGACGGGTATACCATGATCCGATACACCGATCCGAAGCTTCGAATCGAGAATATTGAGGGTCGAGAGTAGCATTCTAAAGCCCAATATGAATAGGTCGAGGATATTAGGGGGTCGAGAGTAAGCATTCTAAAGCCCAGTGCGTATAATGCAGTTAACAGCGAGTCTGGTTGGTACCTGGACGATATATTACGCATGCCGAGATCAAATGATGAAGAGTGGATCATTAGATAAGGGTATAGCGGTAAATGCATATTGCTTTACCAAACACACAGACACTTTTGATGTTTTTATTGCCAGGGTTGGGCGTGTGTGGGGGAGGCCATAAACAGGATGTTACAGGCACCCTCTGCCGCCTGGGATTATGTATACCTCCCTGTGGCTCTCAGTACTGTCGTGTCTGGTTGATTTCTCTAGGGTTGTTGCTGTTGCTCACCATGTTTGAGATATTCATCTTACCCATCATGTCTGATATTATTCATCTTACCCATCATGTCTGATATCATTCATCTTACCCATCATGTCTGATATTATTCATCTTACCCATCATGTCTGATATTATTCATCTTACCCATCAGGTCTGGTATCATTCATCTTACCCATAATGTCTGATATTATTCATCTTACCCATCAGGTCTGATATTATTCATCTTACCCATAATGTCTGGTATCATTCATCTTCCCATTAATATCTGATATTATTCATCTTCCCACAAAAAAATGAAAGAAAATGAGACGATATGTGCTCTTAAGAAAATGGAAAGGAGAATGTACGTAAATAAAGCTGTGGTTACTATGCAAATTTGGAACTTCGAAAACAAGGGAAGAAGTGGACCACTGCATATGTTGGGTTAGGTGGGGATAACTTGGCTGATGCGGTGGCTAGAAATGGATGTAGGGAATAGGTACCTTTAGGTACGTATTCATGTACTTAAGAGTATAAGACAATTAGAAAATATTGTCATTAATGGATTTAAGGAGAAGCTACAAGGAGAAGATATTACAGTTGTAATAGAATTCATAGAGTTGTATGATATATATATATTTTTTCTCTTTTTTTGGTGGCTAGGTTAAGATTGGGATATAAGAGCTGACTGGGATATGGAAGAGCTGTGAGGACTGGGATATGAATAAGTTGTGAGGACAAGATTATGGATGAATTATGAGAACGATGATACAATAAAGATTATATGTGTGTTGTGTTTTGATGAGGGAAAAGTGTTCACTTGAGAATTATATCAAGGAATGTAAGATGGATTGGTATGCTTAATAATGCCGTTAGATTAATAGAAAGTATTATTGAGGTTGTTAAACAATGGAAATAATGTAAATATACAAACTGTAAAGGGTATGACAAAGCTTGTTAACACTGGTAATACTGTAATGCAGGCATCTCACTGTATTTTGGTACGATCCTCCTTGTAATTTTCCTCATCTTACAGTAAACTGAAAATTTGATTAGGACTAATGACTTCATTTATATTTTTCCTGGAATATTAGAAAGTAGCGGGGAAGAGGACATGGCTTGTCCGCCCTCCACCGCCCTAGCTCTCGTGTCAAGGCAAGGACTGCTGCCACTAGCCAACCTTTTGGTAGAAAGTGTCGTACAGTATGTATGGTGCTCTTCATTGCGTTAGGGAAAGGGTAGCTGATGGACGGGGTGTCACAAAACCCTCACGCATTGTCGTCTTATGAGGAGTGGAGGGATTGTGAGGTACTCGCTGCCTCATGAGGCCAGGGATCATGCGTGTGTGTGTGTGTGTGTGTGTGTGTGTGTGTGTCTCGCTCTGCCTGTATGGCTCATTAGTTGAGTCACGTATTGTAAGGTCCTGTGTAGTGTTACGGAAGGGGGATGGATGGTGGACGTGTTTGGAGGTTGCAGGAAGCTGGGTACAGCCTCTCTCTCTCTCTCTCTCTCTCTCTCTCTCTCTCTCTCTCTCTCTCTCTCTCTCTCTCTCTCTCTCTCTCTCTCTCTCTCTCTCTCGACGGTGGAGAGAGAATACACGCACGATGACGCATGGCGATGCTTCATACTTCAATGGTGTTGATAAATGTGCGTCAATAGGCGTGTCGGGACGTTCCGCCCAGCTGAGGGACTGGAGACAGCGTTGTGTCCGTCATCACTGTATAACTTTCGCGGATTACTTCACTTTGGTTTAGAAACTTCATAATGATTGCTGATACCAAGTTTTGATATATATATCTATATATATTTTTTCATGTTAGCTGAGATGGCACGGACAGCTAACTGAGGTCCTAATTAAGCCCTAATTAGCCCAAGCCATGTACCCATTTTATCGACCATCCCCTAGGGGTGGATGAACAGCTGGGTTGGCTGTGGACAGACTGACGTAACCAGGATTCGAACCTATGCACTCGCCCCTGAGAGTCATCCGGGCCATGCCATAAGGGGCATACAGTGTTATACTTGCAAGTGTGTATAGTACGTACAGGTGAAAGTCCCATGCAACACTTTTCAGTCATAAACTTTAGCTTACTCGTCCGTCCGTAGCCACATACCGACCTGCACTCGCCCGTGCGTACGTTCGTGCTATGCTTTACTAGTTGCGTTCGTGAAAGGCTACTACACTCCTTCGTACGCACATGCATAATCGGCCTCAGCGACACAGCGTCCGTACGTACGGTCTTCGTAACTTTACGAACCCTTCCGCGCGTTCGTCCGTCCGTCTGTGTCGAGGCTCAGCCATGGTCTTTGTGGCTCTACTGGATCTTGTTAGAGGTTAATGATGGTTGACAGGATTACAGGTCCGACTGAGATTGTGGTCCCGGAGGAGTTGTGTCACTCGAGCGCCGCCCTGGTGGGGATATGGTTGTACCTTCGTCGCTCCAGCACTGCTCTGGTGGGGTGCAGAGGTATCTGTGTGGCACCAGCACCGCTCTAGTGGTATGTAAGAGGTATCTTTGCCACTCCAGCGCTGCTCTAGGGGAGGTGTGTAAAGACATCTATGCCACTCCATTGCTGCTCTGGTGGGGTACAGAGATATGGATGTGCCTGTAGCACCCCTCTGGTAGGGTACATAGACATCCGTGTGGGTCCAGCACCCCCTCTGGTGGAGTACAGAAGTATCTATGCCCCAACATAGCCTCTCTGGTGGTTATGTAGTTGTCTGTTTCCTTAAGGCTACGCATATTCCAAGAGGAGATCTTATTCCCTCGTTCAAGACGTGAGAGAAATGGGTCAGATCTGATCAGAGTCCGGTTTGGGTATAGGTTTGATAGTGCTACGTGTCCAGGCTTGAGGAAGGACTTCGTGTTGGAAGCTCATATGGTAGAGATCGAGAAGAGGATTAGTAGGAGACGTGGCTTGTAAGGGAAGTCAAAGCACGTCGTCGGTGACACACCATCGTCCTCCCCAGGTGCAGTGGCCTTGCCTTGGATAAGTGCACGTCCTACCACTTCAGAAGTGATTGGGATGTTGCCCCATCTCAGTTTGACCACTACACACTACTTGTATGGTAAAGCCTCTGTTGACAACAGTTTGGTGCAGGGGAATCCTCAACATACTGAGGCAGTGCTGTGAGTTGGAGCTGTGCAGACCTCTGCTGTGCCAGGTCGTCGGCGCAGTCAAGGGCAGTGTAATGAATTGGTGGCAGTTTTTTTGCTGTAATCCTATTAACATCCCCCTCCATATACCCGACTTTGGTACGTGTGAGCATTAATACCTTGCAGGGAACGATGCTAGTGGTCAGTTCGCCTTTGGTCCTTCATCTCGCAGATTTCCTTTGAAGCTTTCCAAGAGAGAGAGAGGAGGAGAACACCACCATTCCGATCTTGGTTCTAGTTATCTGCCCATACTCGATCTTTCTCTTCAAGGGCTTGCAATTGCTCATCTCTGGTCCAGGGGTTCTTACTCCTGTAATTCTTCTTCTGATGTGTCCGCAGCACATGGCAGTCATAGAAGCTGTCAGTGGCCTTAATCACGTCAGTAGAGAAGAAGTCAGGATCTATGGGGCTACCCTCGACGTACCTCTTGCTGAGGGCATCAGTGAACAGGCCATGCAAGTCCCAGGGGAGGGAGATGCGCCGTCTGACGTTTGGGATAGAAGGGAAATTCAGAGACTTTGTACTTTAAGAGAATAAGAGAGTGATCCGATATGTCCCGAACTACGATACACTGACACATGTGTACAGGGCTGGAGCGTAGGGTAAGGGCAAGATACCCATCGAGTACATGTTTAGGTTCATATGTAGGGCAATGGGGTGAAGCTGTGATGAATCAACCCATAATCTTGAACATTCCAAATGCCGACTCTGTTGAACATAAGCTTGGTCACTATGTTGAACATAAGCTTGGTCACTATGTTGAACATAAGCTTGGTCACTATATGAACGAATGTCCCAAAATGAGTGATTTCAGAGCTTACTGTTTCGCAAGCTTTAGTGATAGATAGTAATATCCTCGAAAACATTGACACTCTGTTCGAAATTCGTCATTCCCTGAGCTATGTCAACACCTCTTGTAATCATGCATGCCCAGTACAAGCACGCTCTGTAACTCCATTGCCCTCTGTGTAACAACGTGAACAATGCCAGTATATTCTGTAACTGTATTCGCAGTGTTATGTACGTCTGAAAGCTGGGACATGATTAAAACAGGACGTATTTAAAGTTAACTATATCTCTGATATAATAAGGTCTACTGTATTATCATACAGGCTGTTGTTGGTAGGGTGTGGTAATGATGGAGTATACTGGTGTCAGTACTCACTGTTGGCAGAGTACTGGTGTCAGTACTCACTGTTGGCAGAGTGCTGGTGTCACTACTCTGTCCTGTACAGCGTACGGGTGTCAATATTGACAACTGTTCAGCCTAAAGGTGTCAGTATATTTACTGCTGACAGCACCATACTGCTGACAACACCAGCCCTGCCAACCATCAGCTGACACCCTGGTGGCAGCATATGGCTGCTGGTGGTGTCCCAAGCATCTTAATACCTGATACAGGGCGGGCCAGGGGTGGCCCTGGCTGGGAGATATGTCGGGGCTGTGTAGACCCAGAGGAGTACGAGTAGCAAGGGTGACCTAAAGGTTAGTGCAAGCTGGGAGCGCCCGCCTTGCAGCCGTTTTGAGACTGCCACTGTCTTACCCCGAGGTCTCTTATTGCATGATGGAAGGTCCATGGCACCGGGATAGCTGAAGACCCTCATCTGGTGCCCGAGGACAAGCACCCTTATGGGAGGGTGCTCTAAGGCCGTAAATACCAGTGAGGAGGATCTGGGGATAATCTACGGGCAAAAGTCCTTCCTGGGACCCTGTCATCAAGGGTTATTTGGCGTCTCTTTATGTACTGCACAGGACTGTGTCATGACTGGGGCCCTCACCTCCGTGCAGGTAATAGATTAACCCCTTGAATAAGACGGTACGACCCTTGAACACGACGGTACGACCCTTGAACACGACGGTACGATCCTTTTACACGAAGGTACGACCCTTGAACATGACGATACGACCCTTGAACACGACGGTACGACCCTTGAACACGACGGTACGATCTTTGAACACAACGGTAAGAATCTTGAACACGACGGTACGATCATTGAACATGACGGTATGCTCCTTGAATACGACGGTACGACCGTTAATACCAGTGATTGAGAGGGTGAAGGCTTGTACAGAGCATCAGATTTGGGAAGAGCAGTGTGGTTTCAGAAGTGGTAGAGTATGTGTGGATCAGGTGTTTGCTTTGAAGAATGTATGTGAGAAATACTTAGAAAAGCAAATGGATTTGTTTGTAGCATTTATGGATCTGAAGAAGGCATATGAGAGAGTTGATAGGGATGCTCTGTGGAAGGTATTAAGAATATATGGTGTGGGAGGCAAGTTGTTGGAAGCAGTGAAAAGTTTTTATCGAGGATGTAAGGCATGTTTACGTGTAGGAAGAGAGGAAAGTGATTGGTTCTCAGTGAATGTAGGTTTGCGGCAGGGTTGCGTGATGTCTCCATGGTTGTTTAATTTGTTTATGGATGGGGTTGTTAGGGAGGTGAATGCAAGAGTTTTGGAAAGAGAGGCAAGTATGCAGTCTGTTGTGGATGAGAGAGCTTGGGAAGTGAGTCAGTTATTGTTCGCTGATGATACAGCGCTGGTGGCTGATTCGGGTGAGAAACTGCAGAAGCTGGTGACTGAGTTTGGTAAAGTGTGTGAAAGAAGAAAGCTGAGAGTAAATGTGAATAAGAGCAAGGTTATTAGGTACAGTAGGGTTAAGGGACAAGTCAATTGGGAGGTAAGTTTGAATGGAGAAAAACTGGAGGAAGTAAAGTGTTTTAGACATCTGGGAGTGGATTTGGCAGCCGATGGAATCCTGGAAGCGGAAGTGAATCGTAGGGTGGGGGAGGAGGCGAAAGTTCTGGGAGCGTTGAAGAATGTGTGGAAGTCGAGAACGTTATCTTGGAAAGCAAAAATGGGTATGTTTGAAGGAATAGTGGTTCCAGTAATGTTATATGGGTGCGAGGCGTGGGCTATAGATACAGTTGTGCGGGGGAGGGTGGATGTGCTTGAAATGAGATGTTTGAGGACAATCTGTGGTGTGATGTGGTTTGATCGAGTAAGTAATGATAGGGTAAGAGAGATGTGTGGTAATAAAAAGAGTGTGGTTGAGAGAGCAGAAGAGGATGTTTTGAAATGGTTTAGTCACATGGAGAGAATGAGTGAGGAAAGATTGACAAAGAGGATATATGTGTCAGAGGTGGAGGGAACGAGAAGAAGTGGGAGAAGAAATTGGAGGTGGAAAGATGGAGCGAAAAAGATTTTGAGTGATCGGGGCCTGAACATGCAGGAAGGTGAAAGGCGTGCAAGGAATAGAGTGAATTGGAACGATATGGTACCGGGGTCGACGTGCTGTCAGTGGATTGAACCAGGGCATGTGAAGCGTCTGGGGTGAACCATGGAAAGTTCTGTGGTGCCTGGATGTGGAAAGGGAGCTGTGGTTTGGGTGCATTATACATAACAGCTTGAGACTGAGTGTGAACGAATGTGGCCTTTGTTGTCTTTTCCTAGCGCTACCTCGCGCACATTTGGGGGAGGGGGTTGTTATTTCATGTGTGGCGGGGTGTCGACGGGAATGAATAAGGGCAGACAGTATGAATTATGTGTATATATGTATATGTCTGTGTGTGTATATATATGTATACGTTGAGATGTATAGGTATGTATATATGTGCGTGTGTGGACGTGTATGTATATACATGTGTATGTGGGTGGGTTGGGCCATTCTTTCTTCTGTTTCCTTGCGCTACCTCGCTAACGCGGGAGACAGCGACAAAGTATAATAATAAATAATAAATGCATAAATATATGTGTGTGTGTGTGTGTGTGTGTGTGTGTGTGTGTGTGTGTGTGTGTGTGTGTGTGTGTGTGTGTGTGTTTCAAAGGGAAAAAAAGCCTTCAGGAATTTTAACGATGTTTTTAGCACAACGAACATGTTTGGCAGTTCCAGGCTACATTTTAGCAGTTTTTAGCTTCGATGATTAATATGGCTGAAGTAGACGGGGCCAATTTAGTATTTCAAGCCAGAGCAAGAGTACATGGGCGAGGCATTTCAACTTTATCACCCATGTGGCTTGGCACTCTCCTCCCCCTGCGACCCACCATGACATATATAGAACTAACTGAACCCACAGGTCATCACCACCTGATGGTGGTCGGCATAGCTGCTGCTGTGATGGATGGTCCTGGCTGCGACGGGAGGTGGGTCGTGGGTTTGACGGGTGGGTCTTGGATGTGACGGGTGGGTCTTGGCTGTGACGGGTGAGTCCTAGCTGTGACGGATGGTGGTGGGTCCTGGATGTAGCGAGTGGGTCCCGCCTGTGAGTCTGTGTGTCATATATACGTATATATATACACTGCACCAGCCCTAGGCCATATGTTAACACCTGTGTCTAATACCCTACAATTGACCTGTTAAACACGACGGTACGACCCTTGGGTGAGATGGCCCGGCCTTCGATGTGACCCTGCGAGGTCAGAGGTCAGATCCAGAGACTAGGTCCTCATATCCAAGAGTCGAACCGCCGTATACAAGGTGTTAATCATCTATGAGGCCAAGATGTGAAGCATAAACCAACACACAGCTGGAGATGAATAGACCTTCACTTGCAGCCAAAGGATATCAATGAGACTAACTTGAAACTGTTCGCTGTCAACTAGAGTCGTCAGGATGAGAACTGAGCGCACACTTCCCTCATTCCGGACGCTGTCAAAGTCCTCGGTGCTACCACCCTCAGTGCCCAGTGTCTCATGAACCTCAGACCCGACCCCCCATCTTTGCCCATCACTGTTATACGTGTCATCAACGTTCCTAGGAAAGAACGCCTTGCGAGAAACTGGTCCTTCCACTGTTCACTTCCCACATGATGTTGTCCTAGATGTCCATTTGCTGGACATATGTGGCGTCATGGCTATGATGATGATAACCTTGCTGAATAGGTTCGTCTGCTCCCAGGTCTTTCCTGGACCACACTTAGTGTAAATGTGTGTCTTGTATCACCTCACTATGTACTATACCAATGCCATCAGCCATGACTCCACCCTCTTCTGATGGGATGAGTAAGCTCTGGGTTCGTGTGCACACTCGGGCCTTACTATCACCCTCCTGTGTCGAGGTATTGTACCCACCATACGTTCGGTGCTTGTCTCCACCTACCTCACTCCTGTCGTACCTACTGCACGCTCCATACTTGCCTCTACCTACTCACCTACCTACCTACCTGCATATTCTTTCACAGAAATAATCTGTCTGTATGTACTTAGAGAAATAAAGTGTTTTAAGTATGTCTAAATACGTAAGGTTTAAAAAGATAGATATGGAGGAAGAAACGTACATCAGTGGATGACAGAAGCGACATCGGTTGTTACACAACGAGCCAAGATGCCTCAAGGTCGTGGGAGTTGGAGTTGATGGCGGGCAGCCGCTAGGCGATAGACAGGTGCGTCTGGCACTGCACATCTATCAATCTATACACATTCTAGCCGCCCTGGGACCAGGAGACGGGCTTGTTGTCAGGGGGGGCCATCTCGACACAAGAGAGCTGGTGGTCTGTGTTGAGGAGGGATGGTGAGGACAAGGGTGTGATGGTGTGTGTTGGGGATGAGGGAGGGAAGAATCGACATTCCCTTCCTCTCTTCAAGACCCATTGGGTAGTGTTTAGGAGGGCTGGTGAGGGCAGGGGTGTGGAATTTCCTTTCCCCTAACCAAGAAGCATCAACATGAATACCCACACACACACACACACACACACACACACACACACACACACACACACAGTCTCCCAGGAGGATATATGAATAAGGCACCAAAAACACGTATCCAGCAAGCCGCCCACGCCCCTCAGAAAAGCCTACATCCAGCACGTGTAAACCCCCTCCTACTCGGTTGCCATATCTATACTGTACCTTCTCTTATCTCTCTTCCTCAAACCATCATATAAAAATAAGAAGTCTTGGGAAAAGCAGCGACTCCCATGACTGGTGAGGGCTGCTACTTGGCTTAGCTTAGTGTGTGTGCGTGTGTGTGTGTGTGCGTGTGTGTGTGTGTGTGTGAGGGAGGTAGGGAGGGTAGGGCTCCTGGAACATGCTGTCCAAGGGTGGTATATATGTTGGTGAGGTCAGCGTAGGGACCGCTACTCACTGAACCCGCTCCGTACGTGCAGGGCCAGGCTGCCGCTCCCTGCACCATACTGGTGCATTTGTAAATACATATTAGCATACAAAAGCTCATTCAAATTCATATATATATATATATATATATATATATATATATATATATATATATATATATATATATATATATATATATATATATATATAGATAGATAGATAGATAGATAGATAGAGAGATAGATAGAGAGAGAGAGAGAGAGAGAGAGAGAGAGAGAGAGGATGACAACACAACGCACACAGGTAACACTCGGCTGCGTAGTCACTTTATTCCAGCTTACAGATTTGTAGGGTGAGCGTCACCAGAGTGTGTGGTTGCGAGAGACTGTCCCTCCCTTCCAGATCCTCACTCGTGGCATCCCACTGGCCTCAAGAAATGAGCCCTCTTGTGCCTCCCCGTCTTCGCGAACGATGTCAGGGTTGATACATCAGCTCGATGGAATTACGTTGACTCCTTCTCCACTAGTGTTCGCGTTGACGACCACTACCACCAACCGCACAGTGCTTAGATCATACGTATCCTCCACAAGTGGACTGCCATCAGCCACGTTCACCATCATGGCAAAGTAAGGCAGTAGTGATTCTCCCCAGCCTCACCTCCATTGATCCCCCTCACACGCCCTTACTGCCTCACTAGGCCCCAGTCGCCTCCACCAGGTTACCTGATTCGCCAAACTCCTCGACGTCATTCTGGGAGATGAATTAAGCAGGGAAGTCCACCAGCGATCGTCTGTACGTTCTCCATAGACTCAAGACACTTAGACTCCCTACGCCTGAACTGAAGAACATCTACACAACTTTCATTCTACCCAAAGTCAACTATCCTTTCCCCGCCTGGTCTACCTCCTCATCCACTACGCAACAGGGGCTACTAGAAAAGGAGCAGAAAAAGGCATGGGAGATCTTCCACGGTCCCTCTTTAGCAACGTATCAAAAAGCCCCGAACACACTGCTCTTACCCAGCTCTCTCCAACCATCGCCTGGACCTCACTGGAGAGTTTAAGAATCATAGACTCCCGTGGTGTAACGATTAGCGTTCCTAACTGTGACACATTCAAGGTCTGCCCAGGGTCGAGCGCATAGGTTCCAATCCTGGTTGCGGCAGTCGGTCCACAGTTTAACCCAGCTGCTCATCCACTCCTAGGGTTTGGTCGATAAATAGGTACCTGGCTCAGGCTAGGATATGTAGATTCATATGTAGCGTTAATGAGATGGCCTTGATCAGGGCTTCAGTTGCCTGTGCCGTCTCAGCTAATATTAAAAAGGAATCTGCACCATTCTCGCCACCATCACCTACTTTCGCCAGAAATCCTTCCTCCTTGGGTTGCGGACTGGCGCCACAATCACACTGGAAAAATTTTAAGGAATCTTTTTTTTTTTTGACACTGTCCCCTTGTTATAAGCCCACTGTTTTTATGATATGTATTTTCTCCGTACATTTTGCTGTCTTCGGTTGCATTTTCTTCAATAAACCGTCAATGACTACAACCACTACTACTACTACTCTAATGGTGGTCGGCAGGCATCGTCCAGGGGGTGGGAGAGTAGTGAGTTCGGGGATAAGGAGGCTGGAAACCCTTCGCCCTTGTGTGTTATTACTTTCCAAAAAAAAACAGGAACGGAAGAAAAGGCCAAGTGAGGATTATGCTTCGAAAAACCAGGCTCGGGTTGTGTGAGTCCTGGATAGATGTAACCAGGACGAGAAGAAGCGAGATGTAGGTGTTGTCTATAGTGAGACGCTTGCGTGGGACAGAATAAACTGGATCGGTGTGGTATATGGGGAGGGGCGCGACGTGCTGTCACCAGAATGAACTAGAGAATTTGAAGCAGTAGACGTAAACCATGGAATGGTTCTGTAGGGTCTGGCTGTGACTAGAAGGCTCTAAATTGCGTACATTGTACATGACAAGTAGAGAGGAAATATGCATGCAAATGAGGTTATTGTTTGTTCCTGATGCTGTTTCGTAAGGCAATTAAGCATACAAAGTTATTATCATTAATTATCATTTTTATCTATCTATTTATTATTGTTATTATTATTATATTATTATTATTATCATTATTATTATTATTATTACTATTATTATTATTATTATTATTATTATTATTATTATTATTATTATTATTATTATTATTATTGTTATTATTATTATCATTATTATTATTATTACTATTATTATTATTATTATTATTATTATTATTATTATTATCATTATTATCATTATCATTACCCTTGGGGATAAGAAGAAAAATACCCCCCCACACGTAGGGGGTCTGGAAATCTTCTCCTGACATTGTGTTAAAATCACTCTCATGGCCAGCATTAGCCCACTGTCATTATCTCATGAAGCAGCTGACATTTACGGTGTGTGACCCTGTGTGACTTAGGTAAGGTCGTAGGCCAGGTACCGAGAAGGTATGCAACACTCGACATTGGGAGGTTTTCCCGCGTCGGACACGCCACTCAACCATCCTCTTTAATCCCCTTAGGGCCCATCTTAAATACATTTAACACTGTCGGTGTAACCAACCTAAGCTGCCTTTCTGGCAACGCATCCTCTCTTCTTCAGAAGCTCCACGAGACCCGGCATGTTACACAGCTCTCACCTGGAAATGCCGTCCTTACTTTATGCACCTACACTAGTGCCACAGAAACTTAGCAAGCTTCATTTCACCTTACTCTAAACTCGTTTTCATCTCCATACCTAATCCTACACCAGTTACAGCAACTGGCATAGCTACATCACCATTGTACATACGCAATAAGGCGCTGTATTGTTACACACACACACACACACACACACACACACGAACAGGAGACAGCAATAAGCAGGACGTATAACTTAGATATTCCATCGGAAGCCATCTAACATGGACACCCTTGTTGGTGTGTGGGTGTTGGCGTGGCTCCACACCGGCCATGGGTGTTGGCGTGGGCTTTACGCACGGCGTAAAGGTGGGTGTGGGGGTTAGCTTGGGCAGGTGGGCGTGGAGGATGACGTCGGCTGCACACCGGGAGGATAGACGGGCGTGGGTGTGGGCGTAGATTCACGGGTGAGGGCGAGGGGGTGGGGGGGGTGTCACACGAATGTGAACAATGGTTTACGTGGGTACTGATGAGCATGCGCGTCTTGCTGTGGTTTTAAGCGGTGGCCTGAGCGTGGACGCGATCGAAATCATTGCCGTAGGCGTGTACGGACATGTGTGGGCGTGGGCATTTGTGGGCATGGGCGTGTGTGGGTGAGGACGTGAAAACACGAGTGTTTGGATGTTGGTTTATTAGACGTGAAGTGAGGCAGGCCAGGGGCATGGGTGCGGGTACATGACTGTGGGCGCAGGCGTGGCTGTAAAACATGGGTGTGAGGGAGGGGCGTGGGGGTTGAGTGAGTAAGAAAATGAGATATGGTTATGATATTGGTTGAGTGAGGCGTGGGTATCAGTGCGGGTGTAGGTGCGATGGTGGCGCGAACGTAGGTGGCGTGGGTGTGGGTAGCGTGGGCGTAGGTGAGGTGGGCGTGGAGCGTGTCTGAGTATCGGCTGGGTGGAGACCACACTCAGTACTAGACCAGCGTGGACCAGTTTTTGCGCCAGTGAAACATTGAATCTGCTTTTCCCAGTCTGTTGTTGGGCTACATATGAGAGAGAGAGAGAGAGAGAGAGAGAGAGAGAGAGAGAGAGAGAGAGAGAGAGAGAGAGAGAGAGAGAGAGAGAGAGAGAGAGAGAGAGACTGCTGCCGGAAGACTGGCTGGTGTGGGAATGGCTTCTAAATGATCTTGGCGACCCTTGATATACTCTCTTGGCAACACTGATATACTATCTTGGCAACCCTGATATACTGTCTTGGCAACACTGACATGCTGTCTGAGTAATACTGACAGACCGTCTTTGGTAACACTGGTAGACTGTCTTGGTAACAGTCTCGTAACACTGATAGACTGTCTTGGGAACATCGACTGACTGTCGTGGTAACATTGGTAGACTGTTGCGGTAACAGTATCATCTTGGTAACACTGAAAGTGTCCTGGTAACACTGATTGACCCCTCTTGTCAACACTGACTGTCTCGGAGGTCAAACGGATGGACTGTGTTGGTAATACTGCTAGACTGTCGTAGCTCGCTCAGACCTTGTGTGGTCTCTCTCTCTCTCTCTCTCTCTCTCTCTCTCTCTCTCTCTCTCTCTCTCTCTCTCTCTCTCTCTCTCTCTCTCTCTCTCTCTCTCTCCCTCTCTCTCTCTCTCTCTCTCTCTCTCTCGAGCCATGACTGCAGCTCCCTACCCACACCTCCTTCCAGGAGATCCCTTTCTTGCCATACATTACCCCACCTGGGTTAATGGTTCACTAAACCTCTGGCGAGGTGAAGTCTTATTATTCGCCGGTGATCTTGAAAGACTGTGTCTGTCCGCACACTTGGGTTATCTAGACTACATAAGTACAGAAAACTAGGAAAACGTGTATGAAAATAAATCGCTGACGTGGACACTCTACCTATACGAGTAAATTAAGAATTTCGTCTGAGCCTACGTACAACGTTCACTTTTGGAAGGGATCTGTAAAAGACAGTGTGAACGTAGCTGATTATCTACCACCGATGTGTTTCAAATCTTTAGGGAACTGTCGTGGAGTCTATACCACTTGACTTCAATTGTTAACATCCTTATATTTTTTCGACCACAAGGTCTCCCATTTCAAATCGCTTTATGTGGCATCACCTTTTCACTCAGTGGTAACAAATGCCACAGGCTAGGCAAATTCAGTTGTAATGATTAAGTTTAATGTGATGGCAGTTTAATGCTTAAGTTTAATGTGGTGGCAGTTTAATGCTTACGTCAAGAGTGGTCAATAAAGCTACGATTTTATGATGGATGTTAATCCTGGAGTTACTGACGTGTTGATGGACGATAGTCTGTCACGTCCAAATGATGTGGTCAGTTCACACACCATCATCACCTCGGTGACGCGAGACACGTCCCTCTCCTCACTGTCGAGTGTGGCACCTTCAAGCCAAACATCTGTGGCTGTGGCTTGCAAACAGGCTTGGTCTAGATGGCGCGTCATGAGGCGGCCTGCAATTTTAAGGCAGATCGCTGTAGGAACCATAGGTGGAGTGGCCGGGTGCGGTAGATGTGTGCTGGTGAAGATGTAGCTGGCTGATGTAAGTATAGCTGGTTGCTGGATGAGTAACTGAGTGCTGTAGAGGTGTACTGATATAGAGAGGCTGGTCGCCTCAAGTGGCGCCTGTGAGCTGTACCAAAGTTTAGCTCTTGGGTGAGTCTGAGGTAGAGATACCCCATCGAACGGTGACACCACCATTCAAAAAGCCTCGATCTCAAGTTGGACTGATTCATTTCGAGCAAACCCCATGTCCAAATATCCTCAAGCAGTTTGAATACATTGGTCTCGTGTTTAGAAAGTTAGCCAGTTAATGTGAGGAGGTCCTCACGAAGCTTGTTGTGGGGGGTCGAAAGGGGGTTCGAGACGACCTTTGAAACAGTGTTTTATGTGTGAATTGTCGTCTTGAATGATGATGATAAGTGGAGTAAGTAACTAATCAGGTCTCGTTTGCTTTTCTTCTAATTCCTCCTCCTTTTCCTCTGCCGGCTGCTCTGTGTCAGACACTTGCCTGGGATAGGTCGTACCAAATATGTATTGGGTTTCAGTAGATCAGAAACGGATCATTACATCACACAGTCGACCAGCATAATTTGGGGAAATGATTTTTTGTTCTTAACTGGTATGGTGAAGTCGGTCATCACCCATAGCTACATGACCCCCTGCGCAAGACCCATCATCACACTGTATTTCCCCATAAAAGACACCCGAGTAAAGAGTTCTCCAGACGGGAACGAGGCATCAAGTCCAATATCTTCAGAGCAATTCACGTGAAATTGTTGTGGGGTTGTAAATCCTTCCATCCTACTAAAAACATACGAGGTGGTGAGTGGGAGGGTGTGGTGAAGATGGTGGTTGTCACCGACCTCCGCCATCACTGTCCATCATGCTCCCCAGTCAACTGCCTCCACCACACTAATGTGTGGGATCCGTACCAACGACCACCGCTCAACACCCTTGACACCTTTGGCTTACAACGGCTTGGCAGCTACAACACCCGGTCCTTTACGACGTCTGGCAGCTACAACACCTGGTCCTTTACGACGTCCTGGCAGCTACAACACCTGGTCCTTTACGAAGTCCTGGCAGCTACAACACCCGGTCCTTTACGACGTCTTGGCAGCTACAACACCCGGTCCTTTACGACGTCCTGGCAGCTACAACACCTGGTCCTTTACGAAGGCTTGGCAGCTACAACACCTGGTCCTTTACGACGTCCTGGCAGCTACAACACCCGGTCCTGTGGCTCAGGAGGCACATTCGCCCCTGGACTGACCTTGTGGTTTTGATTAAAAGAAGAAACATTCCTTTTAAACCTCTGTTGAACATGACTAATACCAATGATTCTCTTTATTCCTGACTAACCATTAGCCCATTATCTAAAAGACTGTATCAGCCATATTGATAATTTCGAAGATGGAACGACTTATGAGAAATTTTAGAGATGTCTCTCCTTATTCTAACTGATCTTTGACTTTTTAGTTTTGTATTGTCATTTTTCTCTTTATCTTTCTCCCTCTTTTCCATAAGCTTATTTTGCATTCACTTTATATATAAATAAGAGAAATAATGTTATTTGATATTCTTGATATTCTGATTACATTTCTGTGCATCCCTGTTGTAAAATGTAACCTGTTGATGTTGTGTGTTGCAGCAACACTACATGATGAAGTACGGGTACCTCCCAGCCTCCGACATGGAGACGGGCAACCTCCGCACCGAGGACCAGCTCAGGGAAGCCATCCGTGTTATGCAGGTCAGTGGCGCCCCCTCCCTCATCCCCTCATCCTCGTCCTTTTACATTCGTCAGGGGATGATGACCTGTGTCAGGGGGCAGCCTCGCGTCATGGCACGGTACTCAAGACTTTCCCCATGACACATTTCATTTCTCGACAACTCAGTTTCTTATTTCGAATCTTAGCTTAGACTGACTCTAGCTAGTTACCCCAGTACAAGGTATGTAGGAAATCTTCAGATAACTGAAGGCAAGAGGAAGACCACCATTCACACCTCGTATGTCAAGACCAAGGATGGTTACAAAGAGCGGCTGACCTCTACACACATTATCATCAGTTATTTGTTGCTGATGGTTTGTACTGATTTGGAGATATGATGCAGAACCACAGAGCCAATGTGTACTTTTACATTAGGATATTTCTTTTATCATATTCCATGTGAGAATATGGGTGAAACACAGTTAGACGAGTGAACGTGGCTCACTCATCCATAGTTTATATTTACTTACGACGTTGATATTGAGCGTAACACATAGATCTTGCTTTGGTATGATAGATACATGTTTATCATAAGATCACTGTGAGGTGCATAGAATGGATATCATAATCATAATACGTTGCGACTTGGCTCGATGGAGGAATAGTCAATTTATTTAGTTACCCCAAAGTAAGACCACTTTCTGTGGAAGCTTAAACTACTACGTTTTCTTTTATTTATATGGGTAACTATAAAAGATATTTTGTCGGCTATCACAGGAAGGCACACTGAAGGACACTTAAACTTAATCGCTCAATACCCTTGAGGGTGATAGAATTATATGTACTGATTTTTGAGATACTAGTGTTTTTGCTTATTTAGGGCAAAAGAACTAGCTCTTCAACGCAGTATATAAAAACTCAGTTGTTTCCAAGTTATCTTTAATCATAAGTGTGATTGGCACAGGTAAATATTTAAAGTATCCTTGGCAGGTACTGTGTCTTACATATTTGCTAATATTGTATGATAAGTAGTACTACTTATTTTTAGTGATTTCTAAATGAATTGTAAAGGTTGAAATTTTTTGGAAGATTTTCGCACCTTCGAATGATATCGAAGGTTTTTTTCAGTCTTGCCAAAATGGAGGCAAAAGTAAGAGGTTGTAATCTCCCGGCAGCGGTTTGGTCACATTCCCATCACCGGGATACTGGATGACGCCACCAAAGCACTGATGCAGAAGCCAAGGTGTTCCCTGCCGGATGTGCTCCCCACGGACCTCGAGCCACGCAGCAAGAGGTTCGTGAAGCAGGGCAAGCGGTGGGACTGGTACAACATCACCTGGGGGTAAGTAGTACCTGATTTGATTACAACGTCATCATTTCATACTAACATCAATACTCATTACGCCATTTACTGTCTGTGTGTGCAAATATTACCCCTACTGGGATGGTCATTTACCTGGATAAGGAGGTACCCGATGCTATTTTCTTAGAGATATGTAAATATTCTCTTTATTTTTATATATATATTTGTCCTGCTGAATGACATCTTGAGGAAAGAAACACTTTGGATATATATTTTTTGCGTAGAACCAAGAATCTGCCGCATATGTAGTTATCTCGTTCCCTAACACCATATTCATTAAGGCAATTTTGCTTGTACTGCACAGTATTAGAAACGAGACGGCAGACTTTTTATGTATTTATATCTTCAGTAATTTTAGGTTAATTTTAGGTTATCCATACACGGAACAACACATGGAAAAGCAATTACAGATATGGAACCCACTATGTATATCTTACCAGCCAGGAAACTGTGGCGTGCCCATGAAAGCAAATAAGTGAAAGCGCGGAAAACAAATGAGAATTTTTATTGATAGAATAAGAAAACAGGTGTTCCGTTTTGATTAGATGAATTTGGGTTGGTGAAATACAAAACAAAATGTCATATACAAAGAACATAGATAGATGTTGCAAAAACAGTGTAAGATTAGTAACGTTAGTGCTAGATTTACGTTTTCTACGAACGCGAGGGAGTTTACGTTTTCTTCTTGTCTTGAAGAGGAGGGTCTCCTGGATTCTCGTGAGTAGACTGTAGTGAGTAACTGAGGTTCACAGCATGTTAGGGCTGGGGTCCGGATCGGAGAGGAAATGAGATCAGCTCCCCCTCCCTTGTGACTGTGGCTCCTCCTTTCTGCTGGCCCGCTTTTGCCCAGCTTTCCTGCCCTTCCTCTGTGTCCTTTATATCTCGGATCTCCCACAGACTCAGTCTCCATCATCTCACAGATTGACCTCCTCTTCTGACAGCCTTCGCTCTCCTCCTGTTTGAAAATCAATATATCAAAATCCGTCTCTGTATTTTTTTCTTTTTTTATTTGTTTATATTCTTCCTACGCCGTCATTTGTGCACTTCGTCTCGGCCTTGACTGCGTATTCTTACTGTACTTCGATGATGATGTCCCCAAAGTGGACGCCCCTTTAAGGCTTTGTTGTTCTGTCACATGCCTTCTTCACCTGGAGCATTGGTGATCATGTCTCGTCCCTTTTTTTTAGATAGTTTATTTATGGGTTGGATGTTTGTGTGCTACCATCTGTTTCTTGTCTGTGCGGTCGCCTGGCTTCCGTTACCACACCATCAACAACTGTGCCAAAACTCAGCTTCTTCAGCCAGCTGTGCCAGGCCTCGGCTCCTCCATCCCTTCGTTAGGCCATTGTTGTTCCCGCGCAATCCTCTGGCAGTCGACCTGTTGCTACATACCTTGATGTAATCATTCAGTAATTGTTAAGAAGCTTTGGGACCTTAGAAGACAGGGTCAAATTGACCCTTAGGTCGTGTGGAAGTGTTAATGACTTCGTCTTGTCGCCGGTTTTGGCACCAGTGGTGCTGTAATCTAGCGAACCTCGCTAGACTATTTGTTGATTGGTGTCAATGGTATCTTGAACGAGGTAGACAGGGAGTCAGGGCTGACCTGAGATAGATAGTCATAGGATACTCTCTATCTTCTGTTATATGAGACAAGCGACACAGTGGCTTGAGTGAATATCACTGTATCTCATCAGTAGTTGCGTGTGGATGTACCTGTTATCTATCGCGGACGAGTTCGCAAGTTAGTTCTGTGCCTGGCACTGCCAGCTGTCATACTGACAGTCGCACCTCCCTGACTTAAAGGTATTCAGCTAATGATTTATAACTCTGACATTGTAAGTGGCTCATAATTTTATGTGGGAGTGTGTATGTTTATGATTTCAGGTAGGTCTGAAATACGGTTCCTTCGTATTTTTCATGTAAGGTCTGAGGTTACAGACTTTGTACTTTGTAATCAGTGAGAGTGCAAGGCTGAGAAATGTCGTCTGTTGTGTTATCTCGAGCAGGAGGGGATGATGGCCTTGTGAACGATGCAAGGATCTGGAAAATCTACGACGAAAGTCTCAGAGGCTCACAAGATACACGAAAGGGTATGTCGCAGGCCTAGGGGCTCGGTAGGACACCGCCAGCTCTTGTGTCCAGGTCTCGTAATTACCTTACCGCCACGTCACGTACTTCTGCGGGTATCCTGCGCCCCGAGCTCTCTCCTCTTCCCTTCAGGGCCGCGTGTACAACGCTCGCTACCTTCCCTTATTGATTAGGAAAAGACCTTCGTTGGTCTTACGTAGGATTCAGTTATTATATAATCTCTCTCCTGTATGTGGTTGCTAAGGGACAGCTGTTGTGGTCCACTCTCTGTCCTGCTTTACAGTTTTCACCCTCGTTCCCTTTGCTCTTTTTTAAAATTCTGATCTCAGAGTGACTCACCTGAGCATTGTACCTTCATCTTGATTATCGTCTTTGTTCCGCCTTGTGCGGCCATAATCCCCCACACCACCACCCGACCTGAGGCAGGTGCCGAGGGCCTCCAGCAGCCCGGCTGCCAGCTAGCCCACCCGCCCGCCCGCACCTCCCCAGGTATTTTAGGAAAGTCGTAACGAGGTAAACAGTTTATATTAGTGTAATCAGGAGGAGTTAGGGTGAGGGTGGGTGGGAGGAAGGAAGCTACCGGGGAAGAGAATAGAGGAAGGGAGGTTACAGGACATCGCTGGGGAGTAATGATGTGAGATGGGGGAGCTGGGGACGTGGGCGGGTCGGAAAACAAGGTGGGGCAACTGGGGAGAAGTTCCGGAAGGAAGAGTAGTATTCATTGGATAGAGGACGACAGGCTGGCCCGGGGGAGGATAAGGTAAGACAGGCTGGTCTAGAGGACTGAGTAGACAGCCTAGAACAGAGGAGGGGGTGGTAGACAGGCTGTCCCAGACGAGGACAGGGCTGACAGGTTGTCTCATAGGAGAGGACAGGGTGAACATGATAAAGATAACAAAAGTTCCGGTATTGGTGGATGGGGAGGCCATCTCCTGGGAGAGTGTGTCTGGTCGTGGGTATCAATAGAACAATGATGGTCGGGTCAGAAATATCCTGTAATACGTCTCCTGGCTCGTGCTTCGCGCCTCAGTTTATTTCCCCTGATCTCCCTCACACCTTCCCTCTTGCCAATCGTCCCTCACACCTTCCCTCTTGCCAATCGTCCCTCACACCTTCCCTCTTGCCAGTCAACCTTCACACCTTCTCTCCTGCCAGTCCTCCACATGTCCTTCCCTCCTGCCGGTGTTAACTTCTCAGGTTAGAGGCCCCAGTGGGTGCTGGTGAAGCCATGACGGGTCCTACTGTTCCTGCTGGTTGCTACTGGTGAGGCCACAGCCTAGAGCTGTCGCTACTGTGTGCTGAGCTTTGGCTGTGAGGGTACTGGTAATGCTGGTGCTGGTTGTGGTTCTACCAGAGTTGTGGTAGTGTTGCTCCTGATGCTGTTGGTATGGTGGCCTCTCTTGGCTGTACTGGTATACTCAGGGTTTACCTCGACGTCATGTCATGTGGCGACGACCTCACCTTCCTTGCATGGGTCAGCGCCTCGACTCCGCCACCACTGGGGCTCCTCGCTCATCCTTAGGTGTGTGTGTGTGTGTGTGTGTGTGTGTGTGTGTGTGTGTGTGTGTGTGGAAGGTAAATGAACCTGAAACATCCAGGAACAATAAACGAGTTTCCCTGAAGTCATTATGAGACGGGGAACCAGAGATGAGTCAAATACGAAAGAATGTTACCAGTACCCGCTGGTTGCGCCAGCGTAGTTGAGCTCACTGTGTGAGCAGACTGTGAGCAGCTTATACGATGAACCAACTCTGTATCAAGAAATAGTATAATTATCTACCCACTGCGGTATGACAAAGACCTTTTTTAAGCTCCGTAATTCATTTCCGCTACCGCTCACAGGGTAAGCTTGTGAGGCACCACCGCTCGTGGGATGAGCATGGGGTGGCCCTTACAGCTCACAGGATGAGCATGCGCAATGCTACCACTCAAAGATTGAGCATTTGGTGTACAATAGAATACCCACCGATAAGGCAGAAAAATCTAGTCAGTAGATTTCTTATGAATGGTAGCCATACTGGTAATTAGAAAGAAAATGATATGATTCAGTGTTTCAGAAAAGTGAAAACGGAGAAGTCGTTTAGTCTATGGAAATAAAGAAGATAATTCAGAGGTTAAGGTCAATCATTTTAGGTATGATAGTTCTGTTTCCATTCTTCAGGATGGATTGAATCAGTGTACGTTTCCGAGAGGGAAGAGGCAAGTGTACCGTTCTTTAGGCACGGGGTAAGTAGACGAGCAAGCACAGGCGCAACCTTTGCTTGTCCCTGATGGAGTGGTTTTTTTGGGCTTCGCCATGAGAGAGTCCAGGATGAGTCGTAGGGTGGGTGAGCGGGAGGTGAATAATATAGGAGGAACGTCGGAATCATCCCAACCAGAGTTACGGGAAACGAGAGAGGAAAAGAATTTGGCTAGATCGGTATGAGAGACAAGACGGTTTCCAGAGAAGGATGGAGATGCGTCAGAGAGACAGGATAGATCAGCACGCCTCCTTCGTACAGAGAGTGTTCCCTCCCCATGTGTACAGTTTATCTTCAACGCCTTCGAACGTCACATGAAGGAGAGGGTTTCCATGCACCATATGCCTGTCCCCCCCAATCCCTGTGGATTCGGGACGTACCATCCAAAACCATGGATAGGAAGAGAAGCAGAGGAACCAATTTCTAACTCAAATAACCAGATAGACAATCCATCATTGGAACAGTCAGGCAATTAGAAGATTTTGTGGTTGGGTTACCGTTCCCAGAACTGGTCGGTGTTCTCTGTTGTTGGTAGGCGAGGGTAGGGTGACGGTGGTCACTTGAGCTGGGTGCAGTGGCCTGCGGACCCTGGCGCACGGGCGGGCTGGAGGGTTGCATGGATGGCGCACGGGCAGGCTGGAGGGTTGCATGGATGGCGCACGGACGGGCTGGAGGGTTGTATGGATGGCGCACGGGCGGGTAGGAGGGTTGCATGGATGGGGCAAGCAGGCGGGATGGAGGGTTGCATGGATGGCGCACGGGCGGGTAGGAGGGTTGCATGGATGGCGCACGGGCGGACTGGAGGGTTGCATGGATGGCGCACGGGTGGGCTGGAGGGTTGCATGGATGGCGCACGGGCGGACTGGAGGGTTGCATGGATGACGCACGGGCGGGCTGGAGGGTTGCATGGATAGCAGACAAGCAGGGTAGAGGAAGAGATGGACGGCAGAGTCAGGTTCGATGGCAGGCTGGCGGTCACACACACACACAGACACACACACACACACACACACACACACACACACACACACACAGGGGGTGGAAGAATGCATATGTCGTACCAATGTTTGAGACAGGAGACCAGAAGTAGGCACTTAACTACCGACCGGTATCCCTGACGAGCGTTTTCTGTACAGAATTTGAAAGATGAAGAGAAAGAAAATGGATGACACCTTGCAAAGGAGAAAGTATGTAAATAAGAGGCAATCAGGATTTCAGGGAATGAAGATCATTTTTGATGAATCTATTAGATTTCTCAGAAAGAGTGAGCTGCGTTTTAGACAACAGAGAAGGCTGGATGGTTTGTCTGTATCTGAACCACCAGAAAGCATTTGACGCTGTGCCACACGAGAGTTTGGTAAGAAGCTGTTGGATCTTGTGGACCTGAAGAACAATGATGAATTTCCTCATTCTTTTTCATACCCTGTTCCCCTTTGACCCAAGATGGCCGTGATTGGGGCGTGTTCTGTCCGTCCCTTATCGTTCAGTATGATATACATGTCTGAAAAACTTATGGGTTTCAGTGTGATAGATGGGTGAGGTGTGTAGGCAGTGAACTAGACCGTGCTGTTACCCGAGAGTTGTGACCATGGGATCCAGTCCCTCAACGAGGGTTAGTTTGGTGACTAACTCTGGTGTCTTTGATCTTGATGTCCTCTGGGTTGATGATATCAGGAGGTCTCCCCTGTTTTATGATGGGTCTTGAAATTACTGGAAACCATGAAAGCTGGGTTTAAATTGTTTGCGTCTGTAGACAGGAGGTTGGTTTGGAGTAGGTGAGTTCGTTTGTGTGCTCAACGTCCACCTGCTCTTCTGTTGTATATCTGGTATTTTTTTTACTTTGATTTCTCCTTTCTGTGAATGTTACATTTTCTTTAATCCTCACTCATTTTCTATGATATCCATTCGTTGTACTTCACCTTACGCGGTTTTGTGTCCATATCCTCATTGTTTCCTTCTATGGTGGCCAACACCTGGGGTTGGCCCTCACCACCACCAGCCCTCACCCTGCCCTGTCTCACTGAGGTAAACACCCGGGGCCTGTATGGTCTCCTCCACCCGGTGACACATTGTTTACACCCACATACACACACGCACCACCTTCCCAGAACACCGGGTGTATGACGTCATGCCTGAGATCCGCGGCCCTATGGTCGTGTGTGGTGAGTGGGTGACACTCTGTGGTCGTGTGTGGTGAGTGGGTGCCGTGGTCGTGTGTGGTGAGTGGGTGACACTCTGTGGTCGTGTGTGGTGAGTGGGTGACGCTCTGTGGTCGTGTGTGGTGAGTGGGTGACGCTCTATGGTCGTGTGTGGTGATGGATGACGCTCTGTGGTCGTATGTGGTGAGTGGGTGACGTTCTGTGGTCGTGTGTGGTAAGTAGGTGACACTCTGTGGTCGTGTGTAGTGGCGGATGACGCACTAGGCTGTGTATGGGGGGTGAATGACTTTCTGTGGTGGTGGATGACGTTCTCTAGTCGTGTGTGGCCGTGGATGACAAGATCCTGCTAGCATAAACAAATCTGAGGATGAAGAGGTCGTAAATTACCGTAAAATCTTTACCCACCCACACGTACACTGTCCCTTCCTCTCCCATTTACTGCTTCCATACCCAACGTGGCTCTGTACGTGCTCTGGGACAGCATTAGAGGCCTTCCCAACTCCCCTCCTGGGCTTGGTCCGTGGCTCTGTACGTGCTTGGGGACAGCACTGGGGCCTTCCCCTCCTAGGCTTGGTCCGTGGCTCTGTACGTGCTTGGGGACAGCACTGGGGGCCTTCCCCTGCTGGGCCAGGTCCGTGGCTCTCTCTGTACGTGCCTGGGGCCATTGTTTGGGGCCTTTGCCCACTCGCCCGCTGGGCCAGGTCCGCGACTCTGTACGTGCCTGGGACCAGCACACTGTCACCAGGGACAAACATTGGCTCAGTGTTTGGAATGCAACCTCCTGACGCAATATTTCATTGGAAACTTTGTTCATTTTCTTACTTTTGAGATGAAAGAGAGGTACACACACACACACACACACACACACACACACACACACACACACACACACACACACACACACGATTTAGATATCGTTTGGCAGGAAATAAGGTACGAGAGTCTGTGTATGAGAGGGATCTGTGCCCCCGACCTGTCGCCAGAGTCCCACATCAGGAGAATAGTAACAGTGACCAACTGTTTCCTGGCAGATATATAAACTGCACTTAACTATATGGATAAAGATATATTCGGCAAGCTGTTCGCATTCTACGTAATGCCAAAATTAGAATACGTTTCTCGAGTTTGGGCAACGCACCTTAAGGAGCACAAAGAGCCAAAAGAAAAGGTGCAGAGGAGAGCACCGAAGATGGTACCAGGAGGAGCTCGGGTACAGGGAAAGTCTACAAGCTTTGAATTCGCCCACCTTGGAGGAGAGAAGTTTATAAAACAGATCGATGGCACCGTCAGTGAACAGTTCTTCGAGAGAGAGAGAGAGAGAGAGAGAGAGAGAGAGAGAGAGAGAGAGAGAGAGAGAGAGAGAGAGAGAGAGAGCATCAGCGGACATGACATGAAATCAAGCGAGATAATTGTTAAGAAAAAAAAAAAGAAATGTAACGAAGTACTGATCTAAGATGAGAATGGTGGATGAATGGAACAAAATAACTGTGAGGACATGGTTGATGCAGACAACATAAATACATCTAATGTTTATGATTGTAGGGAATGTTCAAGAGGTGGGGGCCCCCACGAGTGTAAACTCCGTCTCTTTTGTGTATAAATCGTTAAATACAAACAGGTAATTCAAATCACACCGGATTTACAGAAGCTAAGCTGCAATAAGAGGTTGAAGGTTACACACCTCTCCACCTGAGAGGGGAGAAGGGAGAGGAGTGAACTGATAACAACACTTTAAGTTCCTGATTCAACTGGATGATGTTGACAGTCAACAGTTCTTCACAAGGTAACGTACCACAGCCACCAGATCAGAAGCTGAGGAAGAGGAATGGGTTAAGAAGGACGTAAAGAAACACTGGTGTAGTGCACGGGTGGTAGATGGACGTGAGTGGTGTAAGCAGGGAGACTGGCGAATGCCAGCAGCTTGCTCACAAGGTACGAGGAGCCAAGAGTGTATAACTCTCTTCCTGTAATGTACAAATAGGTAATTACGCACGCAGTCTTCCACGGTGTAGTCATTAGCGTCGCTACCATGATTCACGCACGGGCTTGCATCCTGAGCGCGGGTGCAGTTGGCCCACACCCAAACCAGGTGTTCACCCTCCCCTCATTGGGTTGGTTGATCAATAGGTACATGACTTAGGTTGGGGTGAGTATATATATATATATATATATATACATACATACACATACACACACACAGAGGAGCAAAGACATGGTACGTATATACAAGGCTAAGAGACGGGGCAACGCGAGTGTATAAAAAAAACACCCTCTCCCTAACACACACAATGTAGTCACACACAGAGACACCCACACACACACACACACACACACACACACACACACACACACACACACACACATACACAGCTCAGATAAAAGGCCGTACAGTATTGCAAGGGTAAAAGAAACAGTGTACCATGGAAAGAACTGAGGAGATAAAGTGCCGTTTTTTGTGTGTGAGGAGGGAGGAAGGGGGATGGGGGGAGGGGGCGGGAGGGGAGGCGTAGTTAGAGGCTTGGCTAATCCGAGATGTGATGTCGCAGGATAATGTTACCAAGGTCAAGGGTCATGGGGCAGTGTTAGGACCTCTGTGATCTCGTTATTACACGTAGTGAGCTCGGATATACTGGGTAATATCTGCCTTCCTCAAGGAGCGAGGAGTGTTAGGGTGTCAGAAACGAGATGGCGTAGGCCATTATTGTGTCTAAGGGCCAACATGTCCAGCAAGATGTGTAGAAACTCTCATTTATAACACACGAGTTTATGAGGAGATTAAATGACCACTTTGTCGCTCTGTAGATTTCTTTTGATATTGTGGACTGTATTTCACGGTGTCTCCTCACAGACGAGAGCCACAAATACGCGAGGAGGAATGTATGAGTGAGGTGGGATGGCTGGCTGGCCGGCCTGGAGGAGGAGAGGGTCGGCTGCTGCTGCTGCTGCTGGCGTGAATCATGATGACTTTAAAATGCACCAGTGTGTCGGCGCCTCCCTCCCTCCCTCCCTCCCTAGCGACTGCCGCACGTCTGTGTTTGCCTCTAGCCTCGTGTGAGCTGTAAACCACGGACTTGAATTCGTATATTATGCAGTAGATGGGCAAGTTAGAGCATTGCCACTAATCGCGTCTCAATCTCTGCAGTTTGCCTTCGTCCCCTAACCAAACATGATGTCAGTTTTCGTAAGGCACAACGGATCGTAAATTACTTATCAGCGTCCGAGGTTGGTAATAAGCCATGCAGTGCAGCGACCCTGCTTTTCATAACCTCGTGCCAACGCTGTACGAACAAACGGCCAGCTGTATCTCGCGGCATTACTCCCTCTGCAAGACTTCCCGCCAAGTTTCGTATTTTTTCTTCCTTCTTGGCGGGTATCGGGTGACGCTTCCGGCGCTCGCCGCCAGATGGGCAGCGGACCAATCAGCTGCGAGTGAGTCTGTCTACCTCGCCTTCATGTTCCCGAAAGTTGGAAATTTTGGGGAAGATAATACTGCATCCGTTTCCCAACACATCAGTGATGCTAGACTGACTCCTTCCCCTTTTCCCTTATTGCTCAGATCAGGCCTGTAAACTATCCTTGGGCAGTGGCCTCAGGAGTGTCTTAAAAAAGAATAATATGTAGATAAAACTCTTGGACGCTGTAAGCCTATAAATCCAAGTCAAGGTTATATGAAATACTTCATGCAAGTAGTTCAACAAAACACTTGGTAGTGTGAGTTTCTCTGGGTACATCTCGTCAGCATTGTCGACCACAGAGAGACGTAGTTGACGGCAGTATCATGGGGTATTCACATCAACGCAACAGATGGTAATCTTTCACTGGTCATAGACGCACCCATGGACTGACTACACTGGTAATTTGCAGTTCTCTTGCACCACAAAAGCAAGATGATATTGGCCATGGCACGGGGCAAGTTTAGAGGACAGATATACTATTGAGGAAGAGATCTTTTATCACATTCCTTTATTTGCTTTGCCACAAAGCCATGGTTTAATGTGAGAGGGTCGAACCGCGCCCGCTCCTAACCCAACAGTTCATGTACTGCTACATCACGCATTTATAATATTGTTATAACCACTCAAATGAAAGTCCCAGTATCACATTTACAGAGGGAGCAAAAACTAGGGTAGAGACGGCCTGGGCAAGGCCTGAAAACTGCGAGTTCAAAATTCCCAAGTCGTATGATCAAGAGCAGGAGTGATAGCATTATACCTCCAATACCTCGACTCCAGCCAGCGTCAGTTCTGTGGCTGCGAGCGACCAACACTACGGCACTGAAGGATCACCACTGGCAGATGTCACTCACTCACAAAGCTTATGTGTTGATTTTATTGAAATCAGTGTAAACTTTATCTTTGATAACGTTAGAATGATGTGATTTCAGAAATTCGCTAACGTACTTACGTGTTCCAATTATACCCAAGTTTGGGATCGTCAATTAAGGCTAGTTACTAGTTGTTTGGCCTTTAGGCCCATCAATTGCCAGGATCATTAAGGCAGTCAGCGTGAAGTTATATCCCCCAACGGAACAATCTTTGACCACATTCTTCAAGGTTCTTCCCATGTGAGTGGGACAAGTACTGATACGTAGTCAAGAATGTAACAATACTCTTGATATAGTCCGCTGTTTCCAGGCAGTAGTGAGTTAGCCTGGTTGCTGGGCATTCTGGCTAGGCTGCCTGCATCTGAGAACCTCTCATGTTATTCCTGCGCTGCCCAAAAGCATTTGCTCCCAAAGCTATTACAGTGAATTAGAAAAATTATCAGTAGGTTATTCCCTTCACTGTGCTACGTCCTCAAGTCAAGAAGATATACCTTCCACCTGAATTAAACTGCATATATTTGCTTACAATCTGACGCAGTAGCCCATTCTCTTCAAAACATCCAGGTCACCTGAAGGTTATCCCTTACAGCTTCCAGACCCCCATAAATAAGTAACGACCAAATGTAAACAAAGACATCTTTAGTGAGTACATGTAGCCAAGGGATGACAAGTCTTCTTATGCCTGCTTGCTTGCTGACCGACACGACCACTGGACATGTTACTACTTACTCCATCTCGACCTTGGCCTTGGACATTTTGGTCACTTGGCGCGCTAAAAGCCTGCTTCTTTTTTTTTTCGGAGATTAAAATTCCTCTCTATTATCTCCAGTCTCATCTAAGGGTCCTGATTGTATCATGCTACTTCACAATGATTGTAAATTACATATTATATAACTACCAGTTTTCGTCTTCATAAAATCTTCATATTAGCGACATCTCTGACTTCATTCTCAATCAGAGGTGACGGCATTTAGGAACTGCTTAACCCACGTCTTTCGAGGTAAGATACTAAGACGGAATCTTGGTTAGCTAATGCCTTCAACCAGAGTCAAATTAGATTCTTAGGCTGACCCAATGCCTTTATTTTCAAAACAGCGGAGAGAGTTGTATATTGCCAGCCACACAACACCCTGCAATGGTTGTAGTACATTAATAGCCCTACAACATCATTGAATGGTTGTGGTACACTACCACCCACACAACAGCCTGGGATGGTTGTACTCTACCAGCCACACAACATCCTTAGATTACCTACCACTTGTCCACACCCAGAGAGATCTGTTGACTGGTGACGATGCATGGGTGTGTGCGTGTGTGTTGTATATCCAATGTCGTTAAGTGTTTATCCTCCCTGGCAGCTGCTGCAGCTACACCAGGAACCAGCAAATCATTATACATCTGTTTACGATAATGACTTTAATGTAACAAGACCAGACATCTTGCCATTAATATCTAAACGAATGAAATTTGGTGAATTTTTTTTGCATTAAGAAATATGGGCGGACAGTTACCCTTCCCTTATGTAGAAAGTCACAATATTTTTTGTTGTTTGTTGTTGTTCGTTTAAGGGGGCTTCATCGACTCCCCCTCAATATGGCCTTCGAAACGAATGGTGAATAGTTACAATGAAACGGGTGGTAGCAATATCGAATTATGCGTCATCGTACACCTGCCACCCATAACGTATGACAGGAAATCGCGTCCTCAATAAACGCCGTTAACGTTAGCTTGGAATAAATCTAGTTAATAACATACCATAAATGACATGATTAATATTCCAATCATGTAAACGATAGGTTAACTGTGTCAGTAACACGTAAAGAGAAATAAAAAGCTGTCAGATAATTGCATAGAACGAGCTACGATAATTGTTTCTAATTGTTAGTCTGACTTCCATAAATATGATATTTGAAGCAATTTGATAACTGAATAGACGGGTTAATTAGAAAGGAAAATTGATTTTGATATCATTTGACGGCGAGGTATCCAGATGGAAATAAACATCCACTGTAGCAATTGTGAAGCAAGCCTGGGAATGGTGTTGTATTGTCGTTGTAATGACCTTATAATCTACTTATGCCATCTCTCACAATTGTAAATTGTAAATGTAGAAGTGTAACTACTTGAGTGTAGACGTGTGGCTACATGTGCAAGCAAGTATGACAAAATGAACGTAGAGATGTAGCTAGGCAAGATGGGAGGCGGAAATAGGTGAGTGTAGGGGTAGGGATCTGACTTGAAATGGCGAGTGCAACTGAGTGTAGAGGTGTAGCTAGACGAGATGGAAAGTGTAACCAGAAAAGTGTAGAAGTCTATTAAGTGAGAGTGTAAGTCTTGACAGACTCGTGCTTAGGTGTAATCAGCTAAGCCTGAAGATGTGGCAGAATGAAGATTTGGTCTTGTTACGTGGTGTAGGTGTAAGTGTAGACAGAGAAGTCAGGACCTGAATATTTAGCGAGGTGTGAGTGTCAGCGCTCGTATGTAAAGGCAGGTGTAGACATGTCGCCATGTAAATGTAGCCAAGGTCATGGAAGTGTAGAAAAATGAGGATGTAAATGTAAATAGGTAATGTACGTGTAGACAGGTCAGGGTATAAATGTAAACAAGTAAAGGTTTAGGTGTAGACAGGTGAGGATATAGGTTTAGACAGGTGAGGGTGTAGTTATAGACAGGTGAGGATGTATGTGCAAGCAGGTGATGACAGCTGTGGCGTCACATCCTGCTGCTGCACAGGATACATAACAACTGCTGAGGAACGTCAACTGTATGTTACGATACTTCATAAACCTGCCGAGTCAGAGCAGCATTATTTGGCTTAGGCTGGAGCCTGTGTGTGTGTGTGTGTGTGTGTGTGTGTGTGTGTGTGTGTGTGTGTGTGTGTGTGCATACATACGTTGGAGTATAGACATGATACATAAATGCAAGGTCAAGAGACGGAGCAACTCGAGTGTAGAACACTCTCTCTCTCTCTCTCTCTCTCTCTCTCTCTCTCTCTCTCTCTCTCTCTCTCTCTCTCTCTCTCTCTCTCTCTCTCCCCGTGACACACAGATAGTGACAACCTCATACAACACTGTACAGCCTAAGGAACATCAGTAATACAGTATTAGCACAGGTTACTTCTCAAGAGTTAATCACCCAGTTCACAAGTTCGTAGTCTTCTATAGCTGGGAGGTCCAGATCAGAGATACTACGTGTCGAATTTCATTACCGAGAAATACTCGGGTAATGTATATAGCTCAGTCCAGTTTACATGCGTAGAAAAGCGTGATTTCTAGGCATTTAGGGAGTGGAGGGTGGCCAGTGTTGCAAGATGGTGTGGGAGGTTTTCCACATGTCGTCCCCAACAACACTCCTCCATACCAGTTCGCTAAGAAGTACGGGTGCGGTGCATGTAGGTGGTATGTCTCCCCCCCTAATCCCCACACTTTTAACTTGCTAAGTGAGTACAGTTGGTGGAGGCTGTATACTGCAGCGCCCAGCTGATGGTGTAGGTGCAGACAGCTGAGGACGTAGGTCCAGCAAGTGGTGGCAGATGTCGCATCACAGCTCTTGCTGCTGCACAGGATACACTGCAAGAGATCAAGAGTGTAAACTGTATGTATAATAATGATGATGATGATGATAATGCTAATAATGATTATGATAATAATAATAATAATGATAATAATAATGATAATAATGATAACTGATTTGTGAATAAAACATCCACCCAGAGTCTGAAATGATAGGGAAAATGCATACAGGAAAATGATCTGGGCTCTTACAGAGATGTTAGAATTAAAGAAAATATGCATTACGTACACAAACCGTCGTACGAGGTCCAAGTGATGATTGGAGAGAGTTGAGAGGACCACTGTGTTCAGCGCCTCCTGATAAGTGGTGTAAGAGGATGATTTTGCAAGCGCTTTTGAACTCCTTTTCCGCTTTGCTCCTTGTGTGGTGGATAAGTAGGAAGACTAGGCTGGGGGAGGCATTTGGTGCGTTTGGGAAGAAGGAAAGTTGTGTAGTTGTTCTTGAGGCGGAGAGAGTCCAAGTATCTTGAGTGTACGGAGAATTTTGAGGATTTTGATGATAGTGCTGGCGTCTTCCCTCTTGCCTGATCTATCGTCCAGAGATGCTTGGTGGAATAAACAACCTGGAGGTGACTAGAACCCAATGAGATAGCAGGGTGGGTGGAACACTGATTGGATGCGAGACTGTTTTGCATGTCTGCCGTCTCGATTTTTAGATGATGGTGACCAGTGTTGGCGTTAGTGCAGCATTGGAGGGTTGTGTCTTCGGGAGAGCTGTTGTCAACGCAGACACCAGTGGTAAAGAGGTCTCCAGTTACTTCCATCGGGCAGATGTGTCCACCAGGGCTTCTCGTGTGCCCGGGGCTCAGGGGTGGCCTCCAGGTGAGGGATGACGCTCACTGAGAAGTCTCCAAGCCTAAGAAGAGGGAGACTTTTCCGTAGCCTATATATGATCTTAGGGTGTCAACAGCATTTTTCTTTTTTTCTTTTTTCTTTTTTTTTTCTTCAATGTGCGATGTAGCCGTATGAATGGCGATTTATAAGAGGAACTTATATGACGATAATGAGGTGGGGATGATAAGGCCATAAAGATAGCGGTTATGAGGGGTGATTTAGCCATGAAGGTGAAGGGTTATGAGTGGCGGGGTGGGTGTAGGGCTTTAAAACCCCCCTGCCCGTGTGTGAGGCGGGAAGCAGCCTAGGCCTCCTACCCTCGGTGCTGTACCGCCCACGCATGCGCAGAACAAGTTTCGGGGAACGAAGTGAGGCTATAGATTATGACTGGAAAAAGACAGATAATGAGAGATACTGGAATACTCCTGGACTTAGGTATTTCATTATCCACTGGTAAATAATCTGCAGAATATTACACGTGTAGAAAAAAAAAATGTGCACGAACAGGAAATTATTTATTCACTCTGTTTCAACAGTATGATTGTGAAAATATATATATATATATATATATATATATATATATATATATATATATATATATATATATATATATATATATATACTCTGCGGTGAACAAGACAGATGTAGGGATTGGCTTTGGTCAAGGTGAATAAGACTGAAAAAGACATTTTCATACTGACACAGATGACCTTATTAGATTACTATAGCAGCCAACCAGGTGATCTTACAGCTACCCCGGTGATCCTGCAGCTTCCAAGGTAATCCTGCAGCTTCCCTGGTGATCCTGCAGCTTCCCAGCTGATCCTGCAGCTTCTCAATGTGATCCTGCAGCTTCCCTGGTGATCTGCATTCTCCCAGGTGATCCTGCAGCCCCCCTAGCTTGTCCTACGGCCTCCCACATGATCCTGCACCCCCTACTGGTTCAGGAGCTTCTCAGGTAATCCTAAAACCTTCCAAACGATCCTGCAGCCTCGCAGGTATGACCTTCTTGGCCAGACGGTCTGACCTCTGAGTGCGAAGGCACAACCCTTGAGTACGACCCATGAGTACTATGGTATATCCTAAAAGTGCGACGGTTTAACTCTTAAGTGCGACGGCGTAACTCATGAGTGCGACCCATGAGTACGATGGTATAACCCTTGAGTATGATAGTATATTCTAAGAGTACGGAGGTATAACCCTTGAGTACGACGGTATAACCTTTGAGGACTATGTTACGACCCTTGGGTATTTTGCTGTTGCCTTAGACTTGGCCGATGAGGGCCAGGTCAAATGGCCAGTATGCTAACAGTTCAATCTGACGACCATTTCACGCACCATAATTACATATAAGCACCTGTCGTCTTGCTTAAGGGTCGTACCATCGTGCTCAAGGGTCGTACCCTTATGCTCAAGGGTCTTAGGATCAAGAGAAAGGCAGGGGAAAAAGGTGTAACTATTATAGGTTTTAAGAATGATAATCATCGTGTTACGGTCGTTAAGCTGTCTGAATGTAAAGGTCAAAGGTTATCAGTGAGTGAAGTGCAACACTGATATGGTGGGCAGTGTGTTGGCTGTGAGGTCGCTGGGTGTTACTGCTACAGTAACAAAGGCACTAGGCAGGGAGGTAACAGCTCTCTCAATGCGTTACAGTGACGGCGTCACATCCCTGGGTATTTGAGATTTGAATTTCAGAAACTCTGTTTGTTTAATCATGTATAGACTGAGCATTTCAGTGACAGCATGGATGAAAGGGTACATGGCTAAGGGTACGGGGAGCCAAGCACAGGGCGTACAGTGGGCACAGTACATCAACATAGGAGGGTGACAGATGGGCCCAAGTGGGCTCAGGGAGAGAGAGGGTCCTCATCCCGTCAGAAAGGGATGAACATCATTAATGCCATTGGTATACCACAAAGGAAAGTAACGTAGGATGTATTGATACAGGGTATCAGGGTAACACAGAATGTGCAGATGTAGACTATCAGTGTAACATACGATGTTCATAGACTGTACATCAGGACAACACAGGATGTACAGAGTATCAGGGTTCGTTTAAGGACAAGATAATAACACAGGTAACAAATGACTATCATTACAATGTAGGACGAAACACTGAACATACTGGATATGTAATGTACAGGATGAAGTCGTTCTGGTAGCTATACAACGGAGGCTCACTGAGAGGGTTAGGGTATACCAAATACATAGTGCGTTATGTACAAGGTACAGTGTGTGATGGTGACGGGTACACAGCAAAAGGTACATGATTGTGGCTATTGTCATACGTACAGAAACCACACCTATGACAATATGGGTTTGTACCCTAACACAGATGGATGACGGACCATGTGTGGCCTGGAACCTGAGGGTTCGCATCCCATCGCAAGTAGAGGGTTGAGTCCTCGTTGATGATATTGGTATAGTAAAGACTGACATAGTAGAAGGTAGAGACATACATGTATACATATATGAATGATGTAGGTATTGCTCAGGCCATGCCAAAAATTTTGGATGTAGCACAAGGACATCTTCGAGTGCATCAGTGTTACTAGAACAGTCACAGGGTTCAGGGAACAACAGAATTTGAAGCCTGGAAAATAATGATTTCAGGGTCTGTCGCACTGTAGTGTTCACATGTGTGTCTGTGAGGCGAAGGGCTTAGCATAATTTCTGTACTTTTCAAGTTGATATTTCTCAAACCTGGAGCGATTATGATATTTGATACTATAGCTGCAAAGTATTTCAGCATCCTTCTGGAGATCAAAGCCCCCGTGGGCTATGACCATGAGAACGGTATGGCCTTAGTTAGACCACGTCTGGAGGACGGGGTGTGGGAGCAGGCAAGCATGTTTACATAGTCATAACGCTTATGTACGACATGTGAAGATGTCCATAGACACTGGTCATATTGGACATTATTATAGGCTTTGATAGGCACGAAGTGAATAGTAGAAGGAACAGGTTCTTGCAAGCCATTCTCTCCTGAGAGCATTGCAAGAGGTGATTTAGAGTGAGAGGAGGCGTAGAGTTCGTGACGGTACGATATTTTGGTATGTTGGCCTGGCCGTTAACCCCACCCACACAAGTCAAAGGCCAGGCCATCATACCAAAGGGTCGTGGCTTCGTGCTCAAGGGTCGTACCTTCGTGATCGATGGTCGTACCTTCGTGCTCAGGCGTAGCACCTCTGAGCTCAAGGGATTATGGTCATGATGGACATCCCAGGAAGTGGTTACAAGGCAGCCGTGGGCCTCCTCTCGTCCCTCGAAGGCAAGCGAGGGTTCTCTTGGAATGGTGTGGCAAGCATCCCACACACTGACACGAGCTGATGTGTCATAGCGTCACACTACCGTACCCAAACATGATTGTAATACGGGGCCGCAAATGTGTTCATTTGGCCAGTCTGTAAAAGATTAACTTATATTCGTACTATGTAATGTTAATGTTGCGTTCTTTATATATATATATATATATATATATATATATATATATATATATATATATATATATATATATATATATATATATATATGTAACGAGGTAACGTCAGGAACAAATGAACAATGGTCTCATACATATCATCTCTATAGCTGTCATATGTAATGTACCGAATCCAGGCCCTGTCATTTACTGCCAAGCCCATGGTTTATCTTGACTGCTTCAATATGCCATGTTTCTGCCTATCTGATAGCACGTCACTCCTTTGTAACCCATCCATCTAATTCAGTCTATCCTATGCATGCTGTTCACCCCTCTTGAATCTTCAGGCCCCGATACCCCAAAGCTTTACACACACACACACACACACACACACACACACACACACACACACACACACACCGCATCCCTCCATATCCTCTGTCTCTCATTCCCTTTTACATTTCCTTGTGGTATATATTGTTTTGTGTGTTTTATATGCTTTTATATCATTTACATACATTTTTTTTACTCATTTACGTGCGTTTCAGTGGAAAAAAAATAATTTCCCCTTCACGTATCATTATTTTCTAGTTCATTGCCTCGTTTAATTTGCCTGAGCTTTTGATGTGTAATTTCTTGGGTGTATACGTTTATTTATTGGGTGATGTGTACGTGACTGTGGGTGTAGTTACTTGAAGTGTACATTGTTGTGTGTGTACATGGTTGTGTGCGTGGTAGGTGGTGTGTTCATGGTTGTGTGTGTAGTTAGGTGGTGTTGTGTACATGGTTGTGGATGTAGATACATGGTGTGTACATGGTTGTGTGCGTAGCTATGTGATGTGTACATGGTTGTGTGTGTAGTTACATGGTGTGTACGTGGTTCTGTGTGTAGTTTGGTGGTGTGTAAATGGTTGTGTGTGTAGTTAGGTAGTGTGTACATTGTTGTGTGTGTATTTAGGTGATGTGTACATAATGGTATATGTGTAACTAGGGGATGTGCACACGGTTATGTGCGTAGCTGCGTGGTGTGAACATGTATATATGCTGATGTACAAGTGTGGTATAGCTAATGTACACAGAGCCTGGTTGTTTATAGGAGGGGTGTGTGTTAGGGCTGCCGGGAAGGGGGTGGAGGGAGGAGGGAGGGGGGAGGATGGGCGGCCGGCAGCTCGGCTCTCCCCCTCCCTCCCTCACCCCCTCCTCCTCCTCCTCACCCCTCCCGCCTCACCAACATTCTCGAATTATTAAGTTTTATGTCTTCGTGACGTCAGCCTTATGTTTTATGCCGCCGGCTGAAGCTTGGGCGTTCACACAATCGTCCATGGCAATGACGTGGTTAGTTAAGAGGGCCCCCTCGACTTAGGCGGTGGAAGGTGTCATCGACTGAGGAGGTGCCCCTGGAGGCGCGTGTGTGATTGTCTCTCGTTTTCGCTGTCGCAGGAGAGAATAAGGCTCTGGCCAATCCGATCTTGATTGGATCGTTTGATTTGACATCGGCCCTGGTATTTTGTACACACGTAGAACCCGAGGGAGAGTGAGGGAGAGAGAGAGAGATCGCCATGAGCATGAAGTGTGAGTGTGTGTGTGTGTGGTGTGTGTGCACCAGCCAAGTGAGGGTTATGTTCCTTTGTGAGCGGGTTAGGGAGCATACAAGGCCGCCTGTGCGTCATCGGGTTAGTGCGTGCCACAAGGACACATAACGGCCGGCTCCCGCCAACTCTTTTCCATCATACCATCAGTTATTAACTAATACTCTTCCTCCTTCTCCTCACCTTCCACGTTCGCCTCACGCCTATTATCTCCAGCTACCATGACGCTCTCGCCTTCGTGAGACGCTCGCATCTCCGTTGTGTTCGAAATGGTTCACGCGTTGAGGAGAAGAGCAAGGCGGGTAACAGGAGTTTGGTCGGAGGCCAGCGGGGTTGTGGCGGTGGGTGCTGGTAGCAATGGCCCCTCGAGGAGGACGCGGTGTGGCAACACTGGCCGGAGTCCTCCGGGGTATCACGGGATGAAACTGAAGAAGACCCGACATGGCCAAGATTAGACAATAAGAAGGAAGCTGCTACGGCGAGATAAAGGTAACCTGATGCGCAGGCTGGGAGAGAGAGAGAGAGAGAGAGAGAGAGAGAGAGAGAGAGAGAGAGAGAGAGAGAGAGAGAGAGACGAAGGCAGAATGTAAACCCCCCCTCTCTTCCCCTCCAAAGGAAACCCTCAAGGCTCTTGGAGCGTATAGTGGGCAGCGGGGCAGCTAGGGCGAGGCCCGGGGAACCCGTAAGTGGGTCAACAACGCCATGCAATGGTGGCTTCTGCTGCTGCTGCTGCTGCCTCAGGCCGTTGGAATTCATTTCTGTTCATCATTTTTCACTTCCCCTCCCCGCTCCAGCGTCTGCCGTCTCCGGGTTCCTCACCTAACTTACATAACTTCGCCTAAGAAACAAGCCGAGTGTTAACTGACAAACCAAATCTGGTCCAACCTTGCCTAGAACCTAGTCTAACCTTGCCTAGAACCTAGTCTCACCTAGCCTAGAACCTAGTCTCACCTAGCCTAGAACCTAGTCTCACCTAGCCTAGTCGAAAAAGAGTGGCTTTGATAAAAAAAAAAAAAAAATCGTTCAACCTTTTAACATCCGTATTTTTCCCAGGACAAAACCAACCAGTTTTTACAAGAGGAAAACAAGTTCAGATGGTTGGGGGGGCTTCCTTGTCCTGCGGGCTGGGGATGGCCTTGGTAGCTTCGCTTTCTAATGTTTGTTATTAACAGAGGATATGACTGACGTGGTGGCTGGGGGGGTCGTGGCTCCCTCCCTCCCTCTCCTCTCCTCAAGCCTTGGTAGTGTAGTAGCCTAGCCGACCTCAAGACTCGGACAGACACACACACACACACACACACTCGCCCCCCTCCCTCTCACACTCACACATACTTCTTACGATCGCTTCATACTGGCCGGCGGTGGCCCAAGGTTGCTAGGTTTTGACGTTGTCATGCAGGGCAGAGGGCACTCCTGACGGAGATGGAGGTATGGGAGGCACTGATGTAGTTGGGGTATGAGGCGGTGCATGTCACATGCTGGTTATAGGCATGGGTATGAGGAGGTGCCTGGGACATGCTGGTTATGGGAATGGGGATGTGCCTGGGACATGCAGGTTATAGACATGAGTGCTTAAGATGCCTGGGACATGCAGGTTACAGACGTGGGTATGGAGGGAGGTGCCTGGGACATGCTGGTTATAGACATGGGTGTATTTAAGGTGCCTGAGACATGCAGGTTACAGACGTGGGTATGGCAAGATGCCTGCAACGCATGACGCGATAGAACACACTAAGGCGTGGCTGAGTCCTGACCCATCCGTGAGGTGAGAAGCCTCTACTGTGTCAGGCAAAAAGTTGTGCAAATGGAGCAGTGGGATGACGTGTCCTGGGAGGGAGGGAGGGTGTGCAGTGGGGGTGTAGCGCAGGACTGACTAGGGGGGAGAACCCAGTGGTGGGGAGTCACGCCCGCCACCAGTGGTGGGGAGTCACGCCCGCCACCAGTGGTGGGGGGAGTGACGGCCACCACCAACGTTGGGGAATGATGAACACCACCAGTGTTGGAAGGTGACGACCTCCACCAGTGTTGGGGAATGACGAACACTACCAGTGTTGGAAGGCGACGACTGCCACCAGTGTTGGGGAATGACGAACACTACCAGTGTTGGAAGGTGACGACTGCCACCAGTGTTGGGGAATGACGAACACTACTAGTGTTAGAAGGTGACGACTGCCACCAGTGTTGGGGAATGACGAACACCACCAGTGTTGGAAGGTGACGACCGCCACCAGTGTTGGGGAATGACGGTCACCGCTAGTGTTGGGGGAGTACCGACCGCCACCAGTGTTGGGGAATGACGGTCACCACCGGTACTGGGGAGTGACGACCTCCATCATCCCGTAGGGAGGCCGCTGCCGGAATTAATGACATCAGCGTAGCAACACGTCTTTATTGCGCTGTTTTATGTCTCCCCCAAGTGGCGGGGATTGGTCGTAGGGTACCTGGCGGTGATGGTTGTATGGTCTATCCTCTGGTTGTATGGCCTGTCCTCTGGTTGTATGGCCTGTCCTATGATTGTAGGGTCTATCCTCTGGTTGTATGGCCTATCCTCTGGTTGTGTGGTCTGTCCTCTGGTTGTGTGGCCTGTCCTCTGGTTGTATGGTCTGTCCTCTGGTTGTGTGATCTGTCCTCTGGTTGTATGGCCTGTCTTCTGGTTGTGTGGTCTGTCCTCTGGTTGTATGGCCTGTCCTCTGGTTGTATGGCCTGTCTTCTGGTTGTGTGGCCTGTCCTCTGGTTGTATGGTCTGTCCTCTAATTGTATGGCCTGTCCTCTGGTTGTATGGCCTGTCCTCTGGTTGGTTGTGTGGCTTCGTCTTTCTGCCGTAAATTCTTCATGTACTCTCAGCGATAGACGGGTCTGCGCGCTGATGTGTTCCGTGAGAAACATTACGCAGAACCTGGATGAGACGCAAGTGCGTCTTGACCTTTAAAGGATGTGAACTATGGGACCCAGACGATAAGGATCTGGACCTGACTCTCGTGTGAGTAATGGGAAATAAGCAAGGTTCTCTCAGGGGGGTGTAGGTCCTTGTGCTCCCAGGCACCAGGTCTGATGTGACGTCTGCGATGGGTGCCACAGTACACAGATAACGTGTTTCTGTGAGACGAGTCTCAGGGACACTTTTATTAACGTGATGGATGCCTCACGACACACAGAGAGGGACGAGGTAAGATAGAGACCAAGATAGTATCTTTCTTTTTTTATTTTTGTAATTCTTCTAAAGAATGTTTTGTAGAGAATTGACCTTGACAGACCACTGTTAATTCATGAGCACCGTCTAGTGTAGTATTAAATTGGTGTTGGTTTCTAACCTGGAGCATTCCAAGTGCCCTAAAATTAGTGATTTCACGCCTTAGGACCTGAGGTATCGAGTACTTCATGAACGCTTCACTGATACTGATGTTGTGAAGGACATTCTCTCACTGTACCCAAAGACTGTTATACTTTGGATTTCATCCTGTAATTTGTCTCATGTAATCTCTATATCGTGTAAATCATATACCTTATGTCTGATATACCCTGAACCTCTTCTGTATCCCTACCCGGAAAAAAAAAATCATTGTTCACCATATATATTTTCAAGGAAGATACACGGCTATGGTTTATTGTGGGTACAAGCACATGACGCTCTCAGAGTGAAATAATCGTACATGTGGTCATTGAGACGAGTCATTCTCACGGTGTGAGCACCAGCAGTCCACCTCAGTGTGCCTCAGGCTATCTTGAGGGAAGGATGTTCTTTCTTTACTCTTCCTGGCTGCCTCTTCATTATGGGAATTTCGCTTCCGGGTTCTGAATCTCTTCCGCCTGTGTTTCACGATGGTTGGCTCTTACCTTTCTAAGGAGAACAAAGCCTGAATTCTCGCCTGGGAGCAAGAAAATGTGGGTACACGTGAGCATTCCAGGCTCACTGGGCAGCTTAGAACGCTCGATCAGGCGACTAGCACTTTATCAGTGCCGCACCTCACTGAGGAGATCAAGACCCAATGAACCCAAAATAGGAACCTGGAATACTTCAGAAACCTTGCCAGTTCCATGCCCAGACGTCTGCAAGATGGCAATCAAGGCCAAAGGAGAGATGACAAAGCAATGTGTGTCATCGCCTTTGAAAATGTATCGCGGGGCCCAGACAAGTTCTCTTCTTTTTTTTGTGGTCACTGTACATCCTGTGTATTGTATATGACGCTCTCTGACCATCCTTTGTATGGTGATCTACGTAGGTCGATGTATTTGTACGTTATCAGACTTGCCCCTCAATGAACTCTGATACTGTGTATATGTACATCCTGTGTAGACTTACTTCGTTTTATACCAACGCCATTAAAGCTGTTTCCCCCCACCACCCGCCTCTTTCCGACGGAACAAGGACCCTCTGGGTCTCTGGGCCCCACTTGGGTCCACTTGTCATACTCCTGTGTTGTTGTATGGTACCCACTGTACGCTCTGTGCTTACCGCCATTAATCCCATGTTATTGTAACTATTGTACACTTTATGTTTGCCGCCACCTACCCCTCGGTATTGTATCTACTGTGGGCTTTTTGCTTGCCTCCACCTACCCTTTTGCTATTATCCCCACTTTGCTTGCCTTCGCCTATTGCTTTTATACCCACTGTACATTATATGCTTGCCTTCATCCAACCCCTGCTATTGTACACACTGAACGCTCTGTACAAACCACCACGTAGCCCCTAATGTTTGCCCTTCCACCCAAGCCATCATGAAGGTTTTCTTTGGTAAATGTAGACAAACAACGTAGTTAAAATTAGAGCCAAGATTCTGCACAAACAGACAAACTCTTGTTAACGTATTTAGATGGACAGATTCCTTTGAACGCTGGACATTACGTGCGCAATGAAATTTGACGTGTACGTTTGTGTTTGAAGAAAACGTATTCTGGTCTAAGTTTCGGCCAGTCCGACCCTCGAAAAGAAAATTTACTTGTCTAAAACATTTCCCGAGAGTTAGCGAGGTGGGCAGTAATCCCCTGTGGATGATGTATGTACACACGGTCAAAAAAGTATCTTCCTGTATAGGTCCGATGAATTTTGAAATGACCAATTACGACTTGTGTTGTCTCGGTACATTTGGTACGCGTGGATGTGAGACAAATTTCATAATAATTATGGTAGTCCAGGCTTTATGGTCATTTCCACCGAAATAGGAAATGGGTACGACATTTGCAATGGCAAAGGACAGGAAATGTCGCAAGCAATCGATATGTTGCAGTGTCATGAAAGCGGGGCTGCCTGCCAGTGTGAGGCGAGACCCTATGGGTATTTCGTCCTGTGTACTGTACAGATCTGTGTTCTGTGTACGGTACAGTCAGTTATACGTACGGTACAGGTCGTATTGTGTACGGTACGGTTAGTTATATGTACGGTACAGATCTGTGTTCTGTGTACGGTACAGGTCGTATAGTGTACGGTACGGTTAGTTATATGTACGGTACAGATCTGTGTTCTGTGTACGGTACAGGTCGTATTGTGTACGGTACGGTTAGTTATATGTACGGTACAGATCTGTGTTCTGTGTACGGTACAGGTCGTATTGTGTACGGTACGGTTAGTTATATGTACGGTACAGATCTGTGTTCTGTGTACGGTACAGGTCGTTCTGTGTACGGTACAGGTTATTCTGTGTACGGTGGGGGTCAGTGATATGTGCGGTATAGATCGTTCTGTGTACGGTACAATTCGATCTGTGCCATGCGCGCGCGGATCGTTTTGCGTCCGACGCGCATGATTTTGCTGGCGGTGTGTCCTATGTTGTATATGCGATCGTCTGTCAGGCAACTGCATGGTGGACAGGTGGTGGACGTCTTTATTGCGAGCTGTGATATGGAGACCAGGTCAGACATCGTGTGTGTGTGAGGACAATGATATAGGGCGCGCCTCCCTCGTTGTGTGTGTGTGTGTGTGTGTGTGTGTGTGTGTGTGTGTGTGTGTGGCAGGCAAACACTCATCTTGACCTGCAAGACAAGTGTGTGTTATCCCATTTAACTTTTTCTTTTTCTCGCGCCCTACATACTGTTGTCTTCAACTGTTTTGTCGGAGGCGAGTTTCTTAACAGGGTGATGATGGGTTATCTGGGGTTGGGTGGGGGGATAACTGGCTAATTAATGGGTGATAATGATTGATCATGTCATTTTTAGGTAATGGTGATGATGATCATGTCATTTTTAGGTAATGGTGATAATGATCATGTCATTTTTAGGTAATGGTGATGATGATCATGTCATTTTTAGGTAATGGTGATGATGATCATGTCATTTTTAGGTAATGGTGATGATGATCATGTCATTTTTAGGTAATGGTGATGATGATCATGTCATTTTTAGGTAATGGTGATAATGATCATGTCATTTTTAGTTGATGGTGATAATGATCATGTCATTTTTAGGTAATGGTGATAATGATCATGTCATTTTTAGTTGATGGTGATAATGATCATGTCATTTTTAGGTAATGGTGATAATGTTCATGTCATTTTTAGGTAATGGTGATAATGATCATGTCATTTTTAAGATAATCATGATGATGATCATGTCATCTTTAGGTAATGGTGATGATGATCATGTCATTTTTGGGTAATGATAAATTATTCCGTCATTTATGGGTTATATGGTAAATCATTCCCTCATCTATGGGTAACCATGATATACGATTCTCTCATTCATGGGTCGTAATGATAATTGATAATTTTGCGGGAGGATATTGAGACGTGGGCCACTGTGTCCTCGCTGACGTAGGTGTGAACCTGGTTCATATAGCGATCATGCAGCGAGGCGGGGCGGGGCGGGTTGAGTACGTCAGTCAGCTCGCCAGAACCATCAGTTGTGGCGGCAGTGTATCTATCCCCTCAGTACAATGGCCATGGAGTCAGCCAGCAAGGGCGATGAGGCCGGTGTGCCATGAGGAAACGGTAGAAGGGTCGTCGTCTGTAAAATGAGGGAGGTGTGTGGGGGTGAGGTGAGGTGGGAGTGTCGACGCTTGTGGTGGTAGTAGCAGCCCCCTCCTCCTCCTCCTCCTCCTCCTCGAGCCAGCCGCGATCAGCACGACCAGCCCCTGAGCGAGGATGTAGGACATGTCTTGTGGAGGCGACGGAGAAGAGAGATACCGGCTGGAGGGTTGTGTGGGGGGAGGTGATGCATGTCAGTCAGAGCGTCAGCACCAGGGAAGAGAGAGAGAGAGAGAGAGAGAGAGAGAGAGAGAGAGAGAGAGAGAGAGAGAGAGAGAGAGAGAGAGAGAGAGACGTGTGTGTGTGTGTGTGTGTTGCAGCATGAACCCCGAGTGGAAATATGTCAGCGCAAGTGACTCAGGGGTGCGAGAGGATATGTCGTCCCCCATCCTTCCCTCCGCCTCGGTCTCCGTATACATGTTTCCCACATTAGGATACGTTAACCTACGGAGTCTGGTAGGAAGAATACGTCATCGCCAGCTCCACGAAGTGGAGATGCGTGGCCATGATATCATGGGCCACGGTGTGTGAGGCTGTGTTCATTTCCCGAGCTCTGACCATGATATGGCTTACGTCAGCCCTGCCTCGCTCAACGCCCAGCCGATCCCCTCGATGTCACCCAACAGAAGACGTATGCTAAGTTTCTCCTATGATATATATATATATATATATATATATATATATATATATATATATATATACATACAGAGAGAGAGAGAGAGAGAGAGAGAGAGAGAGAGAGAGAGAGAGAGAGAGAGAGAGAGAGAGAGAGAGAGAGAGAGAGAGAGAGGATTTATACACGTGTGTGTGTGTGTGTGTGTGTGTGTATTCAATTAGCTTCTTCATTTGGCCGCTTACTGTATCCTTATATACGTGTGTGTCGACTCAACGAGTTAATCGCGTCTGTGTATTGCATATCAGAGAGACAGACCCACACCTAAATTCATATGACTCCTTGCTGTCCAGTGTTCAGCGATGCTCACCCGGTCCTGCACTGTTCTTGTATCTATATACTGAATAGAGAGAGGGTTCCTCAACCCCCTGTGTAACTTGAATACAGTGTCTCCCCATATAATCACCTATTTGTGAGAGCCTATTTCAACTTTAAGGGGAGGGAGTGTTGTACTGATTGGGCCCCATTTCTTGACTATTTTCTGCTATCGTACAATTTTTTTCTTCAACTTTGCATGTTGTTAGCAATTGCTTATTTCCTCATACATTTTATTCCATTCATCCACCAATGGTATATTATTAAAGTCCTTTTTTTTTAATCCATTTTAAAATTTTGATTTCTTAATGTCACGTTATGTTCTCTTGTTGTTCTGTGCCTTACATTTTTTATTTTCGGGAAACTGGGTACTACGTCATCAGTAAAAGATGTTGACCGGGTCACCCCTCACTCTTCTCTCTTTCAGGAAGGACCAGTTTCTAAGACGTTTAGCCTCTCCATAGAACTCAGTCCTCCCTTTAATTCATAGGTAACATTTTCGTTATTGCTTCAGTATGGTGGGTGACCAAGCCATGAGAAGCACATCCTAGCTTGGGTATTGGATAGAACGTACGTAATAGATAGGACGTACGTAAATAGATAGGACGTACGTAAATAGATAGGACGTACGTAAATAGATAGGACGTATGGAATAGATAGGACGTACGTAAATAGATAGGACGTACGTACGTAAATAGATAGGACGTACGTAAATAGATAGGTCGTACGTAAATAGATAGGACGTACGTAAATAGATAGGATGTACGTAAATAGATAGGACGTACGTAAATAGATAGGACGTACGTAAATAGGTAGGACGTACGTAATAGATAGGACGTACGTAAATAGATAGGACGTACGTAAATAGGTAGGACGTACGTAAATAGATAGGACGTACGTAATAGATAGGACGTACGTAAATAGATAGGACGTACGTAAATACCTCGGTGAATATGTCCTTATTCCTAAGCGAGATGACAATCCTGGTATCTGCCTGCAGGCACAGCTAGGCTACGGCGACAGGATTATGGACGATGTCTCGTACCAAGAGTCAGTCTCTCTCTCTCTCTCTCTCTCTCTCTCTCTCTCTCTCTCTCTCTCTCTCTCTCTCTCTCTCTCTCTCTCTCTCTCTCCCTACAGCTTATTTTCCACCAGATGATGGCCGTATCGAGGCCATCTCTCGCTGTGGCCCACCCATCCTCATTACTGTACGTTCACTTGGGTTGGATTTCATGAACCATTTTGCAGACTGACTTTGGAGTCTGTCTGTGTCCTCTGTGTAAGTTGCTCTTGGTGAAATATATATGCCCACCTTGTAGCTACCAGTAAAATATATATGCCCACCTTGTAGCTACCAGTGAAATATATAAGTCCACTCTGTTGCTACTAGTGAAATATATAAGTCCACTCTGTTGCTGCTAGTGAAATATATAAGTCCACTCTGTTGCTACCAGTGAAATATATAAGTCCATTCTGTAGCTACCAGTGAAATATATATGCCCACACTGTAGCTACCAGTGAAATATATGTCCACCCTGTAGCTACCAGTGAAATATATAAGTCCACTTTGTTGCTACTAGTGAAATATATGCCCATCCTATAGCTATCAATGAAATGCATGTCTTTTGCTACCAGTGAAATATATATGCCCACCCTGTAGCTACCAGTGAAATATATTTGTCCACCCCGTAGCTACCAGAGAAATATATGTCCACTCTCTTGCTACCAGTGAAATATATCAACCTTCCTAGCATGAGCATATGTCCCACTGTAGCCCAGGAACGAGCATATATCGACATTTTGGCCCCAGGATGAGCATATCATCACAGTATATCCAAGTAATGATGGTATACCAGTGTTAAGGCCCCAGAATGAGCATATCATCACTATATATCCAAGTAATGAAGGTATACCAGTGTTATGGCCCCAGAATGAGCATATCATCACTATATATCCAAGTAATGATGGTATACCAGTGTTAAGGCCCCAGAATGAGCATATCATCACTATATATCCAAGTAATGAAGGTATACCAGTGTTATGGCCCCAGAATGAGCATATCATCACTATCTATCCAAGTAACGAGGAAATACCAGTGCTGTGGCCCCAAACTGAGCATATACCCATCGTTATAGCTGAGAAATAAGCGATGTGGCCCCAGAATGAGCATGTTATCACACTATCCCAGGGATGGGGGAAGGGAGACATGATCCTTCGCTTCGTCTTGATAATATCTTCACCCAACCTACCCGCAACCCACCCCTCCACCCACCCCACCTTACCGGGCTGCTGCTCAGCTCCCCCCGCCCCATATCATACCCTTCCCCCCCTTTCTTTGTCCGCAACCACCAGTCCTGACCCTCAACCCACCAGTCCTGACCCTCAACCCACCAGTCCTGACCCTCAACCCACCAGTCCTGACAAATCAGCCCACCAGTTATGACGATCAACCCACCAGTTCTGGACCCTCGTTCCTCTAGTCCTGACCCACAGCCCACTAGTCCTGACCCTCAACCCACCAGTCCTGACCCTCAACCCACCACTCCTGACCCTCAACCCACCACTCCTGACCCTCAACCCACCAGTCCTGACAAATCAGCCCACCAGTTGTGACCCTCAACCCGTCAGTTCTGACCCTCAACCCATCAGTTCTGACCCTCAACCCACCAGTTCTGACCCTCAACCCACCACTCCTGACCCTCAACCCACCAGTTCTGACCCTCAACCCATCAGTTCTGACCCTCAACCCATCAGTTCTGACCCTCAACCCACCACTCCTGACCCTCAACCCACCACTCCTGACCCTCAACCCGTCAGTTCTGACCCTCAACCCACCAGTTCTGACCCTCAACCCGTCAGTTCTGACCCTCAACCCATCAGTTCTGACCCTCAACCCACCAGTTCTAACCCTCAACCCACCACTCCTGACCCTCAACCCACCACTCCTGACCCTCAACCCACCAGTTCTGACCCTCAACCCACCACTCCTGACCCTCAACCCACCAGTTCTGACCCTCAACCCATCAGTTCTGACCCTCAACCCACCAGTTCTAACCCTCAACCCACCAGTTCTGACCCTCAACCCATCAGTTCTGACCCTCAACCCACCAGTTCTGACCCTCAGCCCACCACTCCTGACCCTCAACCCACCAGTTCTGACCCTCAACCCACCAGTTCTGACCCTCAACCCACCAGTTCTGACCCTCAACCCACCAGTTCTGACCCTCAACCCACCAGTCCTGACCCTCAACCCACCACTCCTGACCCTCAACCCATCACTCCTGACCCTCAACCCACCACTCCTGACCCTCAACCCACCAGTTCTGACCCTCAGCCCACAACTCCTGACCCTCAACCCACCAGTTCTGACCCTCAGCCCACAACTCCTGACCCTCAACCCACCAGTTCTGACCCTCAACCCACCAGTCCTGACCCTCAACCCACCACTCCTGACCCTCAACCCATCACTCCTGACCCTCAACCCATCACTCCTGACCCTCAACCCATCACTCCTGACCCTCAACCCATCACTCCTAACCCTCAACCCACTACTCCTAACCCTCAACCCACCACTCCTGACCCTCAACCCACCAGTCCTGACCCTCAACCCACCAGTTCTGACCCTTCATCCCACTAGTCCTAACTGATCCTCTTGTCCCCTACCACTCTCAGAGGGAACTCTAGTGTGCAGTTTGGTAGCAAGGGCCATGTCCGACTACCCCCATGGCTTAATTGGTCGTTAAGGGTGAGAGTGTGTGGGCGTGTGTCCGGGCACGAGGGGGGGGGGGGGGTTGTGGGGGGCGGCCTGCTTGTACAGGGTACAGGCGAGGAAGCCCCCAGCCCCATCGCCCTCCCGTCAGCACCATGAATCATGTCTACCATGAGCTGATGACGCTGAAGACCTTCAAGTGCTTCAAAGACAATATGGCTGAAGTTCATTTCTTGAAGTATGAGGTTAAATGATGATGCTCCATCTGTGGTTAAGATGTCCTGATACTAGAACAACAACAACAAGGACATGGACAACAACAACAAGGACATGGACAAGAAAACAAACTGATGGGTGCGACATCTGTGGTGGTCGCGAGAGGTCGACAGACACTTCTGTGTCGTTCTTTGACGGAGTTCCACGTTGAACCTGACATAGGTGGTGGAGGGAAGGAGGAGAGGAGGAAGAGATCGTTCGTTAATCTGAGACGTTTATATGTGGTATCAGGAGGATACGGTGAGATGGGTGGGAGGTGGTATAACGTTTGCACGGGCCTGGTGAAGGTAGGGCCATATGGATCTGTCTCGTCCTTCACATATGCCAGCCAACGTAGAGGGACTTCCCTTGTACACAACTAACAAGATCTCTTTCACGAGTGGTTTGTTGATGGAGACACATCACAGGTTCTTGCAGGCTTCACTGACACGCACATTCCTCATCAGGTGGATGGTGAGGTCCGGATCCCAACACAGGTGCGACGCAAATACGAAGAACGTGGAGTTGGGTTTTGTCTTATAGGTTCGGTTATAACATCCGAAGGGTTCGATTCCTCAAAGGTTGTAAACGGATCGTTAGTTATTAAGACTCGACACATTAATTCAGTTATTCCACGAGTGTATTAGCCCACCAGGTGTCAAACCACAGGAATTTATCAGCTAAAGAATGTCGAATCTTACACCTTCATATGCTGAAAAAACAAGTGCTAGTGAAACCCAACAGCGAGGTTTTAGCCTATCACACAGCTAGTTACAGCTGGGAAACAGCAGTAGAGGTGGTCACAAGGAAACTATGTAGATTGAAGGAAAAGCTCGCTCTCAGAACTTGGCGAAAGCAGGTAAGATAACACCCTGGATCTGATTTTCACAAATGATTTCATTCTTGCTGCGTGACATTACCAGGCTCGATACACCATACTTAGATCAGAGTTTAATAGAAGTACAGACGAGTATGGATGCTGAACCACCCCAGCATATCGCGCTCCCACTGTGGCAATGGATACAGCCAATGTAATAGTAACATTAAGCATGTAAGATGGGGAGAATTGAGCAATGAGGTGCCCGTGGTACGGCAGAAATCACGCCATAGTTATCAAACACCAGAGTAGGATGTGAATGGTTCACTGCAGGAGCAGCCAAAACATGGGGGCAGACACATACCTGTGAAGAAAAATAATAAAGAGTGGCAAAGCTCCCAACAAGGACGAGAGGGACCCCCTCTCATAACAGACGACGTCGGACTTTCAGATCTTACTTCGAAGATAAGTGTATATATCAGGATACATAAGCAACGTATTGCCAGTCATGCTGGTCAGCACACTGTCGAGTTCCTCACCCACTAGTCCTTGTAGGCTATGAGGACTGATCTAGCCTGGGTGACAGTTTACAAAATCGTTTTACTGGGAGGCCATGCATGCCAAGGTTCCAAGGCTGTGTTGATACAGGATCGGTTGGTATTAGTTCCCGTAGTGGCCAGAGATGGAATCGGCCAAGGTCGAGCCACCTGATGAGTGATAGTGGGTTATTTCCTGTAAATTATAGTCGTTCATGGCTTGGAGAAGGTGCTGTGCAAAACTGGGAGCGGAGGAGGCGGTTTCTGAGACACTTGGCACTAAAAACCGCATCGAGGCCTTGGATAAAGTCAGTGATTATGGGTAGGGCAAGCTCACTTCTCATATTTATTACTCTCGTCGACACGGGACTAAACCTAAAATTAGTTCGCCTCAAAGCTTTACTACCTGTATCAATGCCTAGATTGGTGTTTGAGGGACATGGTTCTATCACATCATGGTGAAACATGAGGGAGTGATTCTCGTTCATGAAATACTCATCAAAAGTGAGAGCTTTTGTTTAGAGAGCATTAATGACCAGGAAACAATATCTGGCACTGTGGCATGGGAGGGGTGTACTACGGTACTGATGTGGTCCATAGTGTCTGGTGCTGTGGCTTAGGACGAGTGCCACGCCATACTGGTGCGGCCTTCGGTATCTGGTACTGTATTCGGGAGGGATGCCACACCATGTTCGTATACCCCCAGTGTCTGGCACCGTGGGCTAGGAGGGTGTCACATCGTGGTGGTGTGGCCCTCAGTGTCTGGCACTGTGGCCTGGGAGTGGGAGGGGGAGTGTGGCATCACCACAGCTTCCTTCCTCATTATTAGTGTGCCGGTGGTTGATGGAGGAGTGGGGGGGAGGGGGTTTGGATGCCTGCTTGGTGATGGACTGTGAGGGTGCCAGGACCACGCTTGGTGAAGCTAGAGGCGATGATACCTAATCGGTGAGGCTTGAGGGGTGTTCACAGCCGTGCTTGGTGAGGCTACAGGTCGTGACTCACTGGCTGTACCATGCACCTACGGTAAGGAGAGTTTACACGAAGCGATATATTGTTCCTCCTCCTCCTCCTCTCTCCTGGACGTGAGTCTACATTTGGGTTTACGTGAGAGACATAGGTTAGTATACACGGTTATTGACATAACCCCACACTAACTGTAAGGGCTTGGTATACATGACAGTTGGGGTCAGCACTCATATATCTAGAGACAGTACAACAGCTTAGAAGGCAAGTTACAAGGGTTAGGCTGAGGGCCCACCATAGATTCATTGCGTATATACCAGGGGTGAGGATCCGCACGGTGTGTGCTCTGACCATCTCCCGGAGCCACTATACAAACAGTTTGCATAGCCGTGGATACGTAGTTGCTTGTGTGTGTGTGTGTGTGTGTGTGTGTGTGTGTGTGTGTGTGTGTGTGTGTGTGATCCTGGTTCAGAGGGTATGGAGCCGTACCAATCACGAGCGACGGATGAAGGTATATGCCAACAATTTCCAGTGTAAATCAAGACGTCTTGCGGCGTCTAAGGTAGCCAGAAGACGCCGCCACGAGCACGCTTGTACCGTCACGCTTAGGTCCCAGGGCTGTCCTGTTGCTGGTTCCTAGTTCTCCCCCCGCATCGATGACACCTGTTTGGATGATGTTGTGGTGGTAGAGTTCATCTCAAGAGTAACGATGGGGTTGTATTTGTGAATTGGTTCGGTGTTGCTGGATGATGTCAGTGTTGTGTGGGTCCAGCTCTTCCTATCACATTATTTGGAATAAAGTTTCTTCAATGTTTGATACATATTCGTACTATTTCTGTAGTGTTTTCTTAGATTCGATAATCTTAAAATTTGGCATGGACCCGCGGCCCATGTTATGTGTGTGTGGGGATGGTTCATCCTGTGTGAAAACCCGATGTAGGAGCTTTACCTGGAGACTGTAGTGATAGGCCGCGGCGCAGTGAGGTGGTGCTGTGTACCCTCCGTACATTTGAGAACATTCGCGTGTGCAGAACTGCCTGAGGCAGGTCTTCCGCCAGGCTTCAGGAGAACGACGCCCTGCATAACACTTCTTACTGGTGTTTGAGGGTGTCATCTCCGTCAGTCCGTCACACTTCTTCACACTAGCGTCCTCACTTATGATGTTACCTCCGACAGCTCATGTCACACTTCTTCACACTAGCGTCCTCACTTATGATGTTACCTCCGACAGCTCATGTCACACTTCACACTAGCGTTCTCGTTTGTGATTGCTACCTCCGACAGCTCATGTCACACCTCTTCACACTAGCGTCCTCAGTGAAAGTGGTGCACATGATAGTTACGTGTCACACTTCTCCACGCTAACACATGCTAATTAAGCGTGCCTCTCAATCTACCTTCGTGACGGGCCTGGGGTATTAGCCCCGAGGAATCAGTTGTCAGTAACCAGAGCTTCTGCAAAATGTGCATTGTAGGAGTGTGGTGTGGCGGAGCTGTGGCTGGGCTGCGGTGGGGGTGTGGTGGAGCAGTGGGCTCAGGTGACCCACCTGGTCAGACAGCACGTGACCTGACCTGTCTCTTGCGGTCAGGTCGGCAGAAACTCTAGAGGGCGTTGAGGCCACGTGAGCATCAGGGGTGGAGGGGAGGGGCGTGTGGCGGCGGGAGGGCCGAGCCACGCCGGTGTGTCCCGCAGCGAACGTGACACCATCAGATTTTCGTCCGCCAGGTATTCGGAGGAAGACGATTCCATACCAAAAGCTTCAGCGTTTCCAAGCTTGATCGCAGCATCCTCAAGCTTACCTGACTCTAATACCGTTGAGTAAAATCCAGTTCTTAATCTGATTTAGTTCTAATCTTCTTTTTTCTACATGGAAATTAACATATCGTATCGTTAAGTTCGGGTTAACCTACGTAATGACAGATCAGATTAGCTGAAGATCATGGGAGGGGAAAGATATGTGTCCCTCCTCATCGAGACTGGCCTCACCTTCAAATAGGAAGGATGCGAGCGGTGACGTCGAAGCTGAGGTGGGGCGGCGCGCCACGGATGTCCAAGATGCTCTCCCTTACCTCACGCTCAGGCCACACTCCCTCACCCCTGCGAGGTGTGGGGCGAGGGGGTCCGGTGGTGGGGAGGAGGAGTAAGGATTTCTGTTGATGAGATTTTCAAAGAGTTAAGGTTGGTTAGTTGGTTGGTTAGGACGTCACTAACCTCAGTAGTGGAGCAGTGGTCGCTGGGTTGGCTGGACCTGGGTTGAATACGATCAGGTTCTGATTTTCACGAGGGTTTGCAGGTGCGGTAACTCTAACATGACATTACCCTTGAGTACACTAGGGTAGAGGAGAGTGACTGCTTACATTCACTTAAGATCCGCTGAGGGTAATTATTCTTAGGGTACTGGACCTGGGCATTAGCTGAGAGGGGGGGGGGGGGGGCATTCGCTAGAGAGGCACTATAACGTGTTAGTTACATCGTAAAGAATAAATGTAAACATGTTTATCGTTATCATTTATATCATCTGTTACGATGGCTCCTCTGCTATCGAGCTGATTATTTCCTTTGTCTTGTGTGTGTGTGTGTGTGTGTGTGTGTGTGTGTGTGTGTGTATGTGTGTGTGTGAGTGGACCCAGGTGACGTAGGAGCTGCCTGTGTACAGGGGTCTTAACCCTCCACTAGCAGGTAGTATCCTCCTGACGTAGAACTGGCCAGGCACCTGTCGTAGCCAGAAAGCCTCACTTACGACAAGAATCTTATAAGACTCGAACCCAGCGCCAGACTCTCGTAGGATCATTTCTATCCTGTTGTGGTGCTCAGCCTTTGACCTTTCACAGAACTGATGTTCGTCTTTTCCCAGTATTTTTCTACCTTGACGTAATACTTTGTGTCTGGTGTAGGAGTGACATTTCTTTTGTTCGTAGTGGGCGATGGTATTGCTTCCATGAGTGCGCTTGTGTACGTAAGTACATGGGTTGATGTTGCTATATTGGTTGATGTTTTTATACTGGTTGATGTTACATTAGTTGATGTTGTTATATTGGTTGATATTTTTATTTTGGTTGATGTTACGTTAGTTGATGTTGTTATATTGGTTGATGTTTTTTATTCTGGTTGATGTTACGTTAGTTGATGTTGTTATATTGGATGATGTTTTTATTCTGGTTGATGTTACATTGATTGATGTTGCTATATTGGTTGATGTTGTGCCACTGGAGCGATGTTGTGGCTGATGGCTAGTGTTGCAGAGTCGTGAGTCATTACTCCTGGGTCCTGGGTGAGTGTGTGGGCCGTGTTGGAGAGGTGATGACGCAACTCCATCTCTCAGTTGAGGTACGGTTGGATGGTGAGGAAGGAGGAGCCTGGGGGTTGGTAAGGGCGTTACTGGAGCAGGGTGTTCAGGGAGCCCTTCCAGGCTGCTAGAGTGTCTCAGCGTCCCTGGGGTCTGTTCAGGGGCGGGTCCCACCTGGGAACCACAGGCTCCCCCTCAGGTCGGGTCAGGGAAGGTTCCACGGGTGGGTGTGTCAAAGCCACCTGCTGGTGTCACATCAGGGGCCGGCCCCGCTAGGGGGTTCCATGGGCCCCTGATGTCGGGTCAGGGAGGCCCAGCGGGTGTCATCTTACCACCCTGGCTGAGTCATCTACCAAGACAGGTAGATCATCTACCCTC